>NC_048407.1:33331672-33335099 GCF_013103735.1 Etheostoma cragini
CCTTCTTCACTCCCTCCCTCCTTCCCTCCCTCGTTCACATCTCCCTTCCCGAGGCTATTTCGCAGCGGCACCGTTGCTCTGTCCGGCACCAAAGACGATCGCGATTGGTCTAATGAAATGCCAACAAACCAGAACACGTTTTTCTCCTATCTCAGAATGTGCTCAAAGGTTTAATTACTGCGTTTAATGTAATCTTCAATATAGAAATTCTTTAATATGACCAAACCGCTTGAGATGTAGCATCTCGTTTTCGTGGGGTCCTTAAACGTCTCAGGATCCACACAGAGCAGATATCTCCTGTAGAGCGGGGGCGTGGTTATTTAACGCTAGAAACCGAGTCATGTGGCTACCTGTAGTCCGGTTCATTTGAAGCTGTGTGCTCGCACTTCTTGTAGTTGGAGTTTGTACCTTCGAGGGCTAAAGCCGTGTAATTGTTAGTGGTTTTGGGTGAAAGGGTCAGCTGACTGTGATGTCTCCGAGTCCGTTGTCACCCGTCCGTCTCTTCCTGTTTCCCAGCCGGCGACGACGAGATATCCTTCGACCCCGACGACATCATCACCAACATCGAGATGATCGACGAGGGCTGGTGGCGGGGCGTGTGCAGAGGCGCCTACGGCCTGTTCCCCGCCAACTACGTGGAGGTCCGGCAATGAGGACGCCCCGCCGACCTGAGCCGCGTCTCCGCGTCTCCGTCCTCCCAAAAAAAAAAGCAAACGGAGGCCGGAGACTATTTGGAATCCTCCTTTTTCACCCTTTGGTCTTCTCTCTCATCACCTCATGTTCCCGAGACGTCTGCAGGTCTCCCAGCCGGCTTTCTTCTGCTCAGTTTTTCCATCCCTCCGCTACACGTTCCTCTCCCAGACCCCGTTGATTCTCTCCGCGCGGCGTCCGACGGGGAGCGCCATCTCCGAACGACTCCGTTAGGGCTGCGCACTACCGGGGAAAAGGCGTTGCTGAACATCGCGGGGACGACATTTACAGATAATAAAGTTAACTCAGTTCTGCATTTTCAGCTTTCTGCTAAAATGCAGAAAACCGCTTGTTAAAAAACAAAGAAAAAGAAAGGAAATCCTTTTACATCTTGGCTTTATTGAACAGATTCAACGTTGAACACGTTTCTTTAAAAAAGAATGAGCGTTTCCTTTTTAAAGTGCAGTTTCCCACTGATTCAGCTAACTCATCCGTGATGTGTACTGCAAGTTAAAGTTGCGATGTCAATTTAAATATATAGAAAATTATGTAATATAAATTTATTGCGCAGCCCTAAACTCAAAGAGAACATGTAGAACTCATCTGGTCTTAGTTCTGCACCTCAAACACAACATGGCCGCATGTTCAGGGTCTCAGAGGACGAGGACTCACGCCTAGAAGTTAAATATCAAAGCTTTTTTTATTTTTTTAAAATCTCTTCAGATACCGTATTAGAGATCAGTTTCAGGTATTGTTGCTTCTTCATATGTAAGAGAGGAATCTTAGTCTCACCAAAGACCAGAGTAATGATCGCAATGAGCGTGAAACCTCTCGAATAATTCTGTCTGCTGCTCTGTTCAGCAGCTCAGGCTTGATGGAAGCAGGAGCTCTTTGGATAATATTGTATATTGATGACGATATACAGTCCAGTACGATCGCCTCCGGACCATAAACACCTTTTTGCTTCATCGGTCTGTTTGCACAGGAGTTTAAATCCCCGATTCCCAACGGGGGAACTAAAGCTAGACCTACACCGCTACGTTTTGGGTTAAAAAGGTCTTCTGTCGCGACGTTCACGCCTCGTGTCCACACTACTCCGGTGTTTTCCGAGCCCCTAAAACGAGACCGCATCCTGGACAGAGTCAGCCAGGGTGGGCGTCTAGTCCAGCGAGAGGCCAGATCAGGGCTAGCGTGTAGCTTCTCCTAGCAAAACCTTCTTAGGTGGACTCTGCCGATGGCTCAGGGGAGGGGGGACCTGAACAAATCAAGTCCAGTTACCTTGCATAAGCATTGACGCCTGGCCAATAGTAGCGTGTGAGGCTAATGAAAGGCGGGGCTTGCCTAAAAACATGCTTCCGAGCCCCCAAATACGGAGACATTTGGAGACAGCCGTTGGTGTTTTGGTTTGAAAGCTCCGGGTTTCCTTCTTTGTAGTCTAGAAGGCCAAAAAACGGAGACCTTTGGAAACGATGACGCCCCATCAACCGGAGTGTACGTGCTTCTTCCAGGTTTACCAGACCATGCCCAGTATATGTGAATGGTCATGTGACATCATGTGTTTTAGGCCACGTTAGTTAAAAAGGCAATTAGTTAGTAGTGAAAACCCCAAACGTAGCCGTTTAGACGAAGCTTCAGTTTGAGCTTCGTGTCGTACGGATCCGTTCTCTTCCGTCTGAGCACGTGCAGCGATTCTAGTGTTTGACTATAAATGATCAATAACGACGTTTCCTCCTTTTGCTGATAGAATGACGCGGCCATAATGTCAAAGACTTCTTCTTACCGCTGAGGCAAATCACAAGCTAAACAAGAAACACTACAGCTCAAAGTATTATTTGAATCATCTTCATACTTATTTTGGTCATCGTTGATATCGAGCTTAGAATCATGTACAGAGAGATCATGATTTATTGAGAAGTAATAGATTTGAAAGCATTTTGGTTTCCGGTCACTGTGAGGTTTTTCTTTGGACTATTTGTGTCTTTCTGCCTTGAATCTCGGGTTTTCCTGTCTTATTCCATATGTTGACATGCGCGTACACGTGAGGCGTGATGACAACTGCTCTGGAGCGCCGCTAACACCCCCCGTCATGACTAGAGATGTTCCGATAAAGACACCAAGATCAGAAAAGCCTCCCATACTGCCAAAAATGCTGGTATTGGTGTCGGAAACTACCGGAGTTTATGCACCGGTCTGAAACCACGTAGATTATCCCTGAAGGAAATTGACTTTAAAGCAGTTTATTTATGTTTGACTCTGTCAAACTGGATAATTAAAGTTGTCAAGCGTTCATGTTTCACGGATAACGAGAGTATCGGACCATCTCTAATCATGAACAAAGGTGTGTGCGTGTGCGTGTGTGCGTGCGTGTGTGTGTGTGTGTGTGTGTGTGTGTCTCAATTCATCTTCGGGGTTTTTATAATAAAAAGTGACCTTTTTCAAATGCATTATTTTTATCTGTACCTCTGTTTGCTTACGTCACATCATTACCTGCTTGTTCTTTTTTTTTGTTTCAATAAATAAACTGAAATTATAAACTTGCTTGTTGTTGTATTTCATGGCTCCTTAAAAATTACAAGTTATCAAAACTTTGAGAGTCCCTGGTGTAGAAAGCAATAAAAAGTACTTCTTTTTAAAAGGTCAAAGTTTTAAAAAGTCAGTCATGTCGAAAAAGTATAAAAAGCTAATATGTAGTATAACGAAAAGTATAAAAGTAATATATAGTATGTCGGAAAAGTAT
>NC_048407.1:33335199-33347623 GCF_013103735.1 Etheostoma cragini
ATAAAAAGTCATAATATATGTTAAAAAAAAAACTAAAAGTAATAGTATAGTATGTCAAAAAAGTATAAAGAGTCATAGTAGAGTACTTGGAAAGTCCAGTTTTGCTCCCTGTTTCCTGGACTTTCTCTTGATTAAACCCTGTGCAGCTGCTCCTGCTGACTCCTCATCTCTGCTTTAGGGGGCCTCACGTTGCCATACCAACACAACATGGTCCAGAACCAGCGCCGGTCTACGTCTCACAGAGGAGGACCATCACAAACTGAACAATAAAACCTCGAGGTCCTACAGCAGTACACTTACATCAGTGTACAATACAGTCCCCTTTATAAGCTGTGGTCTACTTTACTTTTTGTTTTCACTGTATAATGTGTTTCCTATATGAGAATCAGCTGTTTTGTGAATTTAACTGGAACATTTGGACGGCTGTGGCTCAGCGGTTGAGTGGTTGCCTTCCAACTGAAAGGTTGGGGGTTCAATCCCTGGACCTGCAGTCCCAGGACCCCGAGAAAGAGTCATAGTGTAGTTCAGTTGTTCCCAAACTTTTTCAGCTCAGGACCTAAAAGAGAAATTTGGTGTCTCTTCCCGGGACCCGAATTTACAGAACAAAACCATGAATTTAAGTGTATATGAAGTGTATTTATTCCATTATAAAAGTAAACAACAACAGAAAAGGTCTCTATTCTCCTTCCTGTGTCTCTGTCCCCCCCCCCCCCCCCCCCCATCGTCCCTCAGTACCGACACCAACGTTTGTTTAAATAAAGCTGACTTGAATTTAATGAGATGTGTGTGGCTGGGTGAAGATATCAACCAGCTGATCTAGTCTAGGTTCAGTTTTTAAAAGTGCCCTTCTGAGGTCATGCTGAGGTCATGCTAAGGTCATTCTGAGGTCATGCTAAGGTCATTCTGAGGTCATGCTAAGGTCATTCTGAGGTCATGCTAAGGTCATGCTAAGGTCATTCTGAGGTCATGCTAAGGTCATGCTGAGATCATTCTGAGGTCATGCTAAGGTCATTCTGAGGTCATGCTAAGGTCATGCTGAGGTCACGCTGAGGTAATGCTAAGGTCATTCTGAGGTCATGCTAAGGTCATTCTGAGGTCATGCTAAGGTCATGCTAAGGTCATTCTGAGGTCATGCTAAGGTCATTCTGAGGTCATGCTGAGGTCATGCTGAGGTCATTCTGAGGTCATGCTGAGGTCATGCTGAGGTCATTCTGAGGTCATTCTGAGGTCATGCTGAGTCTGTTCTCTGCCAATTGGCAACCCAATAAAACGGGTCTGCGACCCATTTTGGGTCCCGACCCTAAGTTTGGGAAACACTGGTTTAGAGAGATATGAGGAGCTTTTACAAATCCTTATAGGTATCGTGTGTTTCCAGTTATGGAGGACTAGGTGCTGTAAGACCCTGCAACAGACAACAATAACCAGCGGAGAAGAAGAAGAAGATCTCTACACTAAAATCTGCTCCTTTAACCCTTAATGTCGTCCTCGGGTCAAATTTAACCCGTTTCAAAGTGTCTTTTACATCAAAATATGGATTTCTTACAAGCAAATTGCCCAAAAATAACATGGATGATTCCAAACAACGTTCTTCAGGTAAAATGAATGATTACTCTCATTGGATTTTTGGGGTGTAACAGTATCAACATCCTCTGATCTTCACTACTAGTTAAACTTATTCCTAATTTCTGCCTTTTTAACTAAAAACCTACGTATAATTTGATATAAATGAGGTCTGTTGACCATGAATTCCAAGAATAAGTGTAAAACCTTTTTTTAAAAGCACCAAAAGCTGGAAAAAATTACAAATAAATTAGAAACAGCGTCAAAAACATCGGAAAAGCACAAAAAAATTGGGTCAAATTTGTCAAATAACTTAAACATTTTAAAAAAGCACGCACAACAATGAAAAAGTGACATAAATGTCCTAAAAAGTGATCATAGTGCCTCACGGTTGACGGGAGGACAACGTGCACTTTACCACATGCAATGAAAGCCACTAACTGCACTTTATCATGTTTATAAATTGTTGTTTTTTGTATTTTTCCACTCTCTAATGTACGTAAGCCAACTGTTAACCTGTGTTAAAACTTAAATAAAGCTCTTTAGTAAACAAAAGGAAAGAAAAACGGACAAAAAAATGAACATTTGCACAAAAAAACTAAAAAAAACAAACTTAAATTAAGTAATTTTAATCTATTTTTAACTCGACCTTAATGTGTTTGATTTTTCGACCGACTACCTGAATCCGTGAGGCCCGATTCTTGGCGCCCCCCCCCCCCACACACACACACACACACACACACACACCTCCAACAGGACTGAGAGGGAAACAACACTAGTGCAATATCATATTTATTTCTTACAGTGAATTTTGGTTGCCATACAAGAAGTCTCAAGGATTTAAGGGTGGGGGGGTGGGGGCGGGGGGGGGGGGGGGGGGGGGGGGGGGGGGGGGGGGGGGGGGGGGGGTGCAGTTACAGGAAATTTCTCTCTCTTTTCATTTCAGTAATTAATCGACTCTATGATGATTCAGCAGCACAAAATTACAGCAACATAGAAAACATGAACACAAGTCTTTGCACAAATTACCGAAAAAAAAAACATCTTAGCCTCTACGCAGACTTCGTCAAAGAATGAAGTCTATCAATGAAAAAGAATGAAATTAAGAAAGAAAGAAAGAAAGAGGAAGAAGAACAAAATAGAAAGTTACCCAAAATGTTGGACAATGATAAAGGCGGGAGCGATGTTTCGAGGGGGGGGTGGAGGTGGGTGGCTGAGCCCCGCCTGTCCCAACATGGCCGGGTGGTGCTCTTTAAAAGACTCATACGTCTATTTATTATGTACGTATACATATATGTAGAGTCATATGGGTTCCTACCGAGAAAGGCCTGCAGATATATTTCAAACAAATGTACAAACTTTTGCTCTTTTTTATACACACACTCTAGACTGAGGGCGTTTCAGAAGATGAGAGAAGTCAGAAGATACCTGCTTTTTTTAATTTTCTTGGTCACTTGATTGGCCAAAATATCTCATAACGGCTGTATTTTTCAACCTGGAATCTATTTTCTCCATGTGTTTGTGTTTCAGTGACTGATGGGGACAACAATCTTTGAAATTGTTCCAGTATTAGGCAAAAAAACAGCTACAATGAAACGCTATTGGCCATTTGTACACCTTTAATTATCGTCCAAGTGTCTGACAACATTATGGGAAGCACCCCTACAGAGATAGACCTTTTTGTTAAAGAGGAAACAGCTCCGAAATCACCATCGCCAAACCCACCAGACTCCATGTAAATACTCACTACTTTTTGTGTGTATAGAGCAGCATATCTCCACCAGACTCCATGTAAATACTCACTACTTTTTGTGGGTATAGAGCAGCATATCTCCACCAGACTCCATGTAAATAATCACTACTTTTTGTGTGTATAGAGCAGCATATCTCCACCAGACTCCATGTAAATAATCACTACTTTTAGCGTGTATATAGCAGCATATCCCCACCAGACTCCATGTAAATAATCTCTACTTTTAGCATGTATAGAGCAGCATATCTCCACCAGACTCCATGTAAATAATCACTACTTTTAAAGTGCATAGAGCAGCATATCTTCAAGAGGAAACAGCTCCGAAATCACCATCGCCAAACTCACCAGACTCCATGTAAATAATCAGTCATTGTAACATGGTAAAACAAAGTTGACAGAATAACCAAATGAAAATGTAAAGCCATTACGCTTCATCTTTCCACTGTTCCAACAATCACTGCTCTGGTTTGGTTGAAATAAACTCTTAATTCACCCATTTACATGTGGAGATATACTGCTCTATACACGCTAAAGTAGTGATTATTTACATGTAGTCTGGTGAAGATATGCTGCTCTATACATGCTAAAAGTAGTGATTATTTACATGGAGTCTGGTGGAGATATGCTGCTCTATACACGCTAAAAGTAGTGATTATTTACGTGGTGTCTGGTGGAGATATGCTGCTCTATACACGCTAAAAGTAGTGATTATTTACATGGAGTCTGGTGGAGATATGCTGCTCTATACACGCTAAAAGTAGTGATTATTTACATGGAGTCTGGTGAGTTTGTCATTAGCAATTTCAGGGCTCTTTCATGTTAAACATAAAGGTCTATCTCTGTAGGGATCCTCTCCATAATGTTGTCAGACACTTAAAATAATAATGTGAGTTGTCAGTGGCAACAACACACACTTTTTATGGAAAGAAATTAAAGATGCACAAACTTCCCCGGTGGTTCCACTGCAGCTTGTACCGTGACTATTCCCATTTGTCACTTTTAGACACAAAAACATAAGAAAACAGGCTCCAGGTTGAAAAATACCAAAGTTATCCTTTAAGACTACTACAGCACTACAGAGTTTAACTACTTTAGGCAACACTTCATTAAAACACTGACAAGTGGTCGCATCATGATATGGAACTTTAAAATGGGAACATAAAACACAACCAAGGAGATTCATTCAGAATAAATATTGCTTCTTACATAACCCATAAGTCTTATAACAATATCCCCATTTTGATCTATATAGTATTTTGTTTCTTTTTGGCAATCCACGTCAGTGTTGAACAGATTTTGTTCAGATAACCTCTATAAAATGTCATAGAACTCTATATAAATCTTTAAAAATACTGTGCTTTTCTACCCTCCCCCTCTCTCTCTCTCCCCGAGACGTCGCTGTTTGCTTTTTTTTTTAAAAGACGTCACATGTTCAAACAGGAACAGGATTATAGCAGCATTGTCCCATGCCAGCCTCCGTACGTACGTCTAATGTTCACAGAACACAGAGCTTGTGTTTCATTCGTCTCCTGGAAAAACTGCGCCAACGTGGAGCTGCGGAGCGTGATATGAAACCAAATAAGGGTGAAGTTGTTCTAAATAAAATGATGTGTATATATATATATGTATGTATGTATATATATATATGTATATTTCAGACGCTGGGTTACTGTCGAGCACATATCGAAGCACACGTGAGGTGCGATCTGAAAGAATCTACTTTGGGATACAACACGAGCTCCTTGTCTCGGTGGAGCCTTTACAAGCGACAGTGGTGCAGGTTCGGTGGAGTTAGGGAACCGGGAGATCTAGAGAGGTGAAGTCCCCCATCGGCCGCTGGACCACCACGGGACCTTATTTCGGGAAATAATATCATCATAATAATACGACAGTGAGCGGGTGGACAGTGAACATAGGAATTGAACCGTGAACAAGCTGTCCAAACTACATGTCCTGTTGGACAATGTCTCGCACCCACTCCACGGCTTGCTGCTCAATCACAGGAGCACTTTCAGTGAAAGACTCATTCTCCCACAATGCACCACAGAGCGCCACAGGACGTCCTTCCTGCCTGTGGCCATCAGACTTTATAACTCCTCCCTCTGAGAGAGGTTGAAACTTGGACAATATAATCTGTTTTGTGCATTAACACTGGCTTGTATTGTGTACAATACTCAACTGCTACTGTTATTATTATTATTATTATTATTATTACTTTTCACCATTGCAACACCTTAATTATGTTAATTATGTAAATACTGTATCATAAAATTCCTTTGACTATGTAAATGCCGAACATATCCACACTCCTTATATTTCTTTATTTATATTTCTACTCTGGTATTTATAATATTTGTGCAACTGCCACACAGAGTTTCCCTTTCGGGGATCAATAAAGTATTTCTGATTCTGGTTCTGGTTCGGGTTCTGGTACTGGTTCTGGTTCTGATTCTGGTTCTAGTTCTGGTTCTGATTCTGGTTCTAGTTCTGGCTCTGCTTCTGGTTCTAGTTCTGGTTCTGATTCGGGTTCTGGTACTGGTTCTGATTCTGGTTCTGATTCTGGTTCTGGTTCTGGTTCTGATTCTGAAGAATACATTCGATGTTCATCAATTTAAAAGATAATCTTGCAAGTAAAGATGTGTAATTCATGGCTTTAATGAAATGGGATCAAACTAATTAGTTGTCTCTCCCTGTTCACTAACTACCATACATATGATATATTTCCTGTAATACGGTCCCATGGTGGTCCACCGGATGGGGGGGCGGGGGTGGGGGGGGGACTGGCATCTTTATTTAAGGCATCCTCTGCAGGATGATGGGCCAAATGACACCACTGCTGTCATCATCAGGTCAGCTCTGGCAACTATAAATCAACCTTCATAAAATTATTATTATTTTTTTTTTACTATTAACCTTTTAATAGAGCTATACATATAATCAAATAGACATTTCTATCCCGTAAACACTCTTATATACACGTTTCAACACACACTGTTCTTCTACTTCTGACCAGCCTGCGTTCATTGCTAGCAAACACAAACATTTCCCAGCTTTCTAAATGCTGATTTAGTCTGAAAATGGACCCTTATAACGAAGATTAAACCCTGTCTCTGCTGCTGGAGCTGCAGGGAGATTGGATGGGAATATGTGGGACTTGGAGAAGCTTATACTCCAGTCCAGTCTGGGTACAGAGTCCAGTCTGGGTACAGAGACCAGTCTAGGTACAGAGTCCAGTCTAGGTACAGAGACCGAAGTTCATCGTCAAAAGATCCGAATGGTTTTCGTTCCCTTCCTGATCTCACACGAGGCTCCAGATGATGAACATCTGCCGGCTTTGTCACGTTGTTGTTCTCCGCTTATTCCTCTGCACAGTCGTTAAAGCTTCAGTGACTAACTTCTTGATATTAACGAACGTCGGTTACCTTCAAGCGAACGATCACAGAAGGCTTGTATCATGTGGACGCGCTGACAGTTTTGTTGTCATTACTTTCCTCATGGGGGGGAGACAGAAATTACGCACTGTAGCTGTAAGAGGGGCAGAGAATCTCCATAAATATCTCTAAAAAAGCCAAGGATTCAACGCCATTTCACGTCATCTATCTGGCTGAAGTCGCTCCACAAAGATGAACCTGATGATTTAGAAGAAAAGTTCTCTTTCAGGGCCACCAGAGTCAGTCTGCAACAGCGTTGTTAACGCAGCGCTGCGTCTACAGCCTTCTTTTGCCAGAAGAAAACACTCTCCTGAAGGCTGTTTTGGTCTAAAACTGGGTTTTGCCTTTGACTCTGTGTTTCAGATAACAGACTAGTACCTTGAAACAGCTGCTCTGGTCCGGGACGCTGTTGGTTGGAGTCGAGCTCCAGTTAGCTTAATGCTAACGAGTCTCTTATTGACTCTTTAATCTTCTTTTCTTTTTCTTTTTTTGAACAAAGAACAATGTACAAAATGTTCAGGTAGTCATTTAGCTATATAGAAAACATAATTTCTCTGGTAAAACTGGAGTTTTAGCTCTTTAAATGTCAACCTATGAGTTCTCAAACATTAGGTTGCTCGTTACAACTTGTGTTAGTTAAAACCGTTGAAAGCTAAAAGGCCTCCGAAAGGATCTGATACTGGATTTAAAGTCGATAAAATGCTATCAAACAACAGCCAGGAAAATACGCTTTTTCATTTTCTTGCTGAGAGTTTAATAAAGTTTAATGTCATGTAAATATAGAGCTTGAGCCAAAAGACAATTAGCTTAGCTTAGCTTAACATAAAGACTGGAAACAGCTGCAGCAGTGCTACCGCTCTGTTACAGCGTTGCTTTGAGCTAAATGCTAACGTCAGCATGCTAACGTGCACACAATGGCCATGCTAACATGCTGATGTTTAGCAGGTATAATGTTTACCATGTTCACCATCTTAGATGCTATTTTGCTAACTAGCACTAAAGACAAAGTACAGCTGAGGCTTTAACCTGTTTTAACCTGATGATGGCGCTAGAGGGAAAGCTGTGCAACAACCAAAAGTTATCACGTTTTCTCCTGTGGGAAACATCAATGTTTACAGAATTTCGTAGCAATCCATCCAATAATACAGAGCCAGAAGAGACAGCTTCCAGTCGCTATGCTAAGCTAACTGTCTCCTGCTTCTACCTTTACATTTAGTGTAACGTTACAGACATTAACCGTGGCGTTCATGCTCGGGGACGATCAATCCAAAACATCTGTTCATATACATATTTGGTAGTTATTCTAATGTTTTCAGTTTCATGGTGTCAAACTAAAGCGTAACTTCTTCACTTTCTGACGGAAAAAGGAAGCTAATACTGGTGAGTTAGCCGAGTGTTACCCTTGGCCATCCATGGACACATCCCACTCCCTGCTGTAAAAAGTCACTGGGCTGTGCAGCGGTTTTTTGGGAGTAATAACCATATTAACAAGTCGCCTAAATGAACATCAGTAGACTGCGTGCTCCAACAACTCCAAATTATGGGGTAAAAGCTCCCAAATATCCACCTGTACCGCCACCTGAGCATCACTCCAAGCGTTCTTGCTGGTTTCTCTCTTTAAAATCCCTTTTGAATACTAATTAGACATGTTAATGTCCATGTACACTTATGAAAATTAAAACATAGATTCTTAGATGTGTAAAAACTATGAAAAGCACTGTGAAAACACCAAGGAACCAATTGCTTGCTCTTGAGGGGGAACCGTTGTCAGGGCCTCTGTAAATCATACGGTGTGGTCTAGACATACTCTGTGTCCTGAGATAACTTCCGTTATAATTTGACACGATAATTCAAATTAAATTGAATTAAAAAGACCGAAAACTGCGTCAGAGCGGATGTAAATACGGCCGATAGCCGCAAACAGGGTTCGAACATGACCACGTTACGTGCACGTGTTAACTAATGGCAAGAAAGCGAAGGAGCGTATTTCCCAAAAATGTCAAACTGTTCCTTAAAACATGCCTTGTAAAACTCTCTCAAAACACCTCAATTTCTACACACACAGGGTGTCTGAAACATCAACATCGCCGCGGGGCCACGTGAACATCTGTGATGACCTGCTGATGGTGACGTGGAAGAATATCTGACAGAATGAAGAGAAGGAAAGTAAAGTACTAAAGTAAAGTACAGCTCTAGTTTCCCTACACTGTGGCCTATATATATATAGCGGACCCATGGAAATAGCTAAACTGGCCTTAATTGATATTTTGGGTTGAACAGTGAAACACACCCACGCACACACACGCGCACACACACACACTCATACACACAAAACTAGAAGGCAAAGCCAAGAGGGACAAGGACGCCCTTTGCAGACAGACAAGCCGGTAAAACGTCTCGGGTCCAACGTTTGTCTGTCCGTCTTGTACCTCGTGTCCTACCCTTGGTTTTCCTTGTGTGATGAGGTGGACACCGGGGTGGGTGTAGACTGGCGAGGGGCCCCTGGTGGGGGGGGAGGGGGGGGGGCCTGCAACAGTAACAGCAGACCTCCTCCTCGGGTGACCACCTCGCTCCACGCGTTGCTCTCTCTCAGGAGAAGAAGGCCATTGCAGTAACGGTGTGTGTACACATGCTTAGGGTGTGTATATCTGTGAAGAAAGTGTGTATTCTTGTTTGTCAGTGTGTGGCACTGTGCATAAAGTGTGTCTGTGTGTGTGTGTGTGTGTGTGTGTGTAAGGACACAAGATATGGTTTAGTATTTCTTTAAAGATGTCAGCTAATGCTCTTATTTTGACACAAACGAGGTGGAAAACAACAACAACAACAAAAAAGTCTCTATCTCAAATTTGTCTCTACAACTTTAGATGCACCCAGAAATATAACTCCGGTAGGACTCTAGTGAAGAAATATCATTTTCTGAACAAACTCTAGCAAAGATAGAAAAGGAGCAACGACCAGCTCAGCTGGTTCTTCATGCACCCCCACCGAGGTGTATGGAAAAAGTCTTCTAGTATTCCAAAGCAGTGGGGTGAGCATGAGTCTTGTATGTGAAATAAACCTCCAGACATGTTTGAGGACACACACTATTCCACAGTTATTTTTGTTTTCTGGTCAGTCCTTCGTACTGGCATCCTCCGCTTCTTGCTCTCCTTGATGTGACGTAGCAGCTATTCTCTTCTCCCTCCCCCCGCGGGTCCGCCCGACATCCCGTGATCCCTCGGTGCTCAGGGCGGCGGGAAGAAATTGAAGAGGGCGGGCGAGGGCGGGCGAGACCGGAGCGCTGAGATGAGGGCGGACGGAGGATGAGAGAGGACAAAAAACAGCGAGAGGCAGCATTAGCTAGGACAGAGAAAACCAGTTCAAGGACTTGAGATTGTGTCTGATGAAGAGATCGGTAAAAAGTGATCGGAACCACGTCCCCGCTCCCTGTTCCTCGGTCCTCGGGCTCCACACGCCGCCCCCCCACCCCCAGTCTCCTCGGGGCCTATCTGTCCTGCAGCATCTTGAGGGCCCGCTCGATGTTCATGCGGTGCCCCACCCTGGTCACGCCCAGGTCTATCAGGTCCTCTTTCTGCAGCGAGGGCAGGTGGGCGCCCTCGATCTCATTGTCCAGGAAGGCGTCCCGGTGCTCGCCCAGGTTCAGGCTCTCCAGCCAGTCCGCCACGTCGTGCTTGCTCCACAGCTCCACGGGCTTGGAGGCGAAGGGCTTGCCCGAGGCCGCCACCGCCTGCATCAGAGTGAGCGGCGACGGCGAGCGCGAGCTCCCGCTGCCGCCGCACGAGGAGCTCAGGCTGTAGGCGCCGCCGCCGCCGCTGCCCATGGGCGGGGTGGGCAGGCCGAAGACGTCGGTGAGGGTGGGAGACACGGAGGGCGGCAGCGAGGAGCAGGGGGTGAGCGAGGAGCCGGAGTCCGGCGGGCTGCAGGGGTGCGTCTGGGAGGGGAGGCTGCTGGGGGGGGTGGAGGCGAGGGCAGCAGCCGCAGCGTTGTTACGCATCCCTGAGTCGTCTGCGGGAAGCCTGAGAGGGACAGAGGGGACAGACAGTCAGTCAGGGGGAGACAGTAAAACACATGTAGGGTAACTTCATGTTTGCTAACTAGTTTTCTGTGTTTTTGATTTGATTTGATTTCTTGATTGTTGTTTTCTCACTAGAAGATCTGGTCTTCGTTTTGTTGTGGAAGTTTGTGGACAGCAGGAGATGAATTGTTTTGGAGAGTGAAGACAAAATAAAGACAAAATAAAGACACAGCTGCACAACTGAGTCAAGGTCTTCGGTGAGATTTAGTGATTCCATGCAGTGGGGGACAGTTTTCACAGAGCTAACGCAGTGACAGTGGGACAACGTCTTGCAAAATTAAGACAGAAGCGTCCCCGTCTTATATCCTGTTTCCCCTAGAGAGAAGTCTCCCCGTTGGAAAACACGTCCAACCCTATCCCAAAAAATCAATCTTACGAGACAGACAAGTTGGAGTTCTGCATCTGTCTCTCGTGTCTCAGAGTTTTACTACCGGTCTTTAATCTCAGCTGAAAAATAAACATGTCTTTGGATGTTTTACATTGGATATTGTCCTGACCCTGGACCTGCTATGTTCCTGACCCTGGACCTGCTATGTTCCTGACCCTGGACCTGCTATGTTCCTGACCCTGGACCTGGTTTGTTCCTGACCCTGGACCTGGTATGTTCCTGACCCTGGACCTGCTATGTTCCTGACCCTGGACCTGGTTTGTTCCTGACCCTGGACTGGCTATGGTCCTTACCCTGGACCTGGTTTGGTCAAAGCATTGTGGATAATTATATGAATAATAATAAAACATACATATTAGAGAAGGATATATAAAATCAATTCTCTCTTTAGTTAAACTGATTATTGGTCACTAGGGCGGCAAGTAATGATATTTTCACTGTTGATTATTTTCTAGATTAATAGTTTAGTTGTTTGGTCTGAAAAATGTCAAAAAAGAGAGAAAAATGTGGATCGGTGTTTCCCAAAGCCCAAGATGGCATCCTGTTTCACCAAAACTCAAAGATATTCTGTTTCCTGTCACAGAAGAGTAAAGAAAACTGAAAATATTCACTTTTAACAAGCAGCCATCAGAGGAGTTTGAACCAATTTAAGTTAATAAATACTAATAATCGATTATCAAAATAGTTGGCGTTTAACTTAAAAATGGACAACTAATCGACTCTAACTAAAACTACAGTTGGAAGGATTTAATAATGTAATGATGCAAAGTGAACAGTAGGGGGCATCATAATGCAAACCTTCCTCCCAAAGCTCCAGCAGCTGATGGAGAGGAAGCATGTTGGACCAACATCAGGTTTCCAGGTTTTAGTCTCCGTCCTGACAGATCAGTGACTTTTCTTTTTGGCTGTTCTCTCTCTACTTTAAATCGTGGGAACTCAATGTTTACTGCCATCTTACTAGCTCTATTGTGGCAGCCATCTTGTACTTGTGACTTTAATTAGGGGTCCAAGTCCGAGGTAGGTGGGACTCGCCCTGCCTTGGTCTTGTCCCGGTCTCAACCCCTCAAAGTCTCTGTCTTGTCTCTGTCTTGACCCCTCAAAGTCTCGGTCTTGTCTCTGTCTTGACCCCTCAAAGTCTTGGTCTTGTCTCTGTCTCGACCCCACAAAGTCTTGGTCTTGTCTCTGTCTTGACCCCTCAAAGTCTCGGTCTTGTCTCT
>NC_048407.1:33347723-33351040 GCF_013103735.1 Etheostoma cragini
CCCCCGCCCCCCCCCTACGTGTTGCAAGCTGCTACGTGTAGCCTAGATATCGCTCCCCTCTCCTTGTAACATATGGAACAGCCCGAGGGGAAGTGAAGGGGACTAAAAGGGGGTCGTTGTGCCAGAACTGAACTGGGTCGCTGTTAAAGTGCTTCACCGAGCGCAGCAACAACTTGCAGTTTTTACCTGTTTTCAACACCAGCTTCTCCACAGGAAGTCGTGTCGGGTGGATGAGATGAAGACAGAGGACAACATTACATGTGATAAAACAAAATACAGACGTATAAAACAACGCATGAGGGAGAAGGAGAGACGGGAATGCATGGAAGAACATAACATTTGATGAACTGAAGACTCTGTCTTCTGTTTTCACTGGGCCAAACCAAGTGTAGGTAGGTGGGGGGATGGGTGGGGATAGAAGGACTTTATTAATCCCAAAATTGGGAAATTACTCCGTTAAAAGGACATACACATACTGTATACTTACTCACACATACAAAAAAAAACTAAAGAAATATACCAGAAATAATAAATAAGATGAAATAAAATCAGAATAGTACTGTATATAAAAGTGTAGAATATAACAAATAATATATGTAAAATATTAAATATGTAGTGACCAGTGTGCAAGTAGCATAATAGTGCCATATTGTAATGTAATGTCCATTATATCTGTTGATTGTTTCCTAGATGGATGGATTAGTAGTTTGGTCTCTAAAATGTCAGAAATAAAGTGGAAAATGATGATCAGTGTTTCCCAAAAAACCCGCGATGACGTCCTAAAATATCTTGTTTTGTCCACAACTCAAAGATAGTCAGTGTAATGTCACAGAGAAGAGAAGAAACTAGTAGATACTCACATTTAACAAGCTGACATCAGAGAATTTTTGCCTTTTTTTTCCTAACAAATGATTTATCGACTTGATTACTTTACGACTAATCAATGAATCTTTGCAGCTCTTCTGTCCAGCTCTTCTCTAGGTGGTCTCCTGGTATTCTATCATCTATTAAACACTATTCGTTACAGGAGTGAAATTGACCTGAGAGGTATGTAATGGCTTATCAGACTAATTAGCACAGCGCCTCGTTTAGCTTCTCTGACCTTGTTACCGTTTCTCACAGCGACCGAGAGTCACGTGTGATGAAACAGGACAGGGTCACGCTAAGGATTGCTCTTCAGGCGGCGGACAGCGAATCAGATTCATGCATTCAGATTTTTGGTCTGATCTCAAACAGATCAGCAGTGTCACACTACTCGCTCTCTCCAGGGGCCACATTAGAATCTCTTTAAGGGCCACAAATATCTACTTTATTGACATGCTTTTGTTCAATCGAGGACACACAAATTTCCACACAAATAAACCATAAAATGTGAGAAAATGGGGAAATATGTGGTTTCCCATAAAAAGCCCATGATGACGTCCTCAACTCAAAGATATTCAGTTTACTGTCACAGACGAGAGAAGAAACTAGAAGATATTCAAATTGAACAAGCGGACATCAGAGATGTTTTACTTCTTTTTAAAGCAAAATGACTCAAACGGATTAATCAATTAATTGAATAGTTGACAACTAATCGAATAATCGATTAAACTTTGTAGCTGTTTGTGTTTATAACGAACAGAAATGATAGAAGTGTTCCTGTATCCACTGTCTTCTGCAAGCATAGAGCACACATTTGCTGTCTAATACCTTTAACGTGTCACAGAACTCCCGAATATCTAAACAACGTATATCAAACTCAAGGCGGTTCTGGTGCTGGTTCGGAGTCAGGGCCAAATATCAAACCGGTTCTTTGCTTTTCCACATAAATAAACCTGGTTCTGGGCCAAGAACACGGGTTCCAACTCAGCACCAACGTAGCGCTGGTCTAGAGATAAGACCCGGTTACGTCAGGTGCTGGGGGGGGGAGAGGGGGGTTATCATGACGTTCAAAAACCAAAACTTCTGGTGGCCATTTTGAAAACACCGGTCAGCTGTTAACCATAGAGAGCTGTTAGCGTTAGCTTTGGACACGGATGGGAAACCAGAACCACCGTGGTCTGGGGAGGGAACCCAACGGTCTGCTGGCTCTCAGATTGGGGAAGATCCAGCTGGTTCTTAGAGAACTGGAGTAGAACCAGCACCGAACTGGCACCAGCACCGAAACCAGAACCAGCACCTGGTTAGCCTCGGTGGAAAAGACATCCAACAGCTGACCGGGGTTTTCAAAATGGTCATGATAACCACACCCCCCAGCACGTGACGTAACCGGGTCTCTAGACCAGCGCTACGTTGGTGCTGAGTTGGAACCCGTGTTCTTGGCCCAGAACCAGGTTTATTCATGTGGAAAAGCAAAGAACCGGTTTGATATTTGGCCCTGACTCCGAACCAGCACCAGAACCGCCTTGAGTTTGATATACGTGGTTTAGATATTCGGGAGTTCTGTGACACGTTAAAGGTATTAGACAGCAAATGTGTGCTCTATGCTTGCAGAAGACAGTGGATACAGGAACGCTTCTATCATTTCTGTTCGTTATAAACACAAACAGCTACAAAGTTTAATCGATTATTCGATTAGTTGTCAACTATTCAATTAATTGATTTATCCGTTTGAGTCATTTTGCTTTAAAAAGAAGTAAAACATCTCTGATGTCAGCTTGTTCAATTTGAATATCTTCTAGTTTCTTCTCTCCTCTGTGACAGTAAACTGAATATCTTTGAGTTGAGGACGTCATCATGGGCTTTTTATGGGAAACCACATATTTCCCCATTTTCTCACATTTTAGAGACCAAACAACTAACTACTTGAGAAAATAATGCACAGATATAATCGAAGAACAACCAGGCAAAGGCTCCACTTTAAATCTCGCCAATGCCGATCTCTCTGTATGGTGAGGGCTGTGAGATGATGTCTCTTACTAAAAATCCCAGAAAGTCGTCACACAGAGTTTAACACCACGCAGCTACGAGCTCTGTTCTGTGGAAGTTACAGACGAAAAGCAACCCACAAATGCACTCATCAAAGCCCCCTCACACACACACACACACACACACACACACACACACACACGTAACGTTAGCACGTGTCCCCCGCCGGCCTTCAGGGCGACGCTCGCTTGCAGTCGGCTGAGCAGGTTTTCGGTATCTGGAGTGGGAGACATCGCCTTCTCCACGCCCACACATTTCATGACACCCTGCTTCTTCTAGCGAGCGCCGGCTCACGCATAAAGGGTCACACTCATTGGCATGCATCCACACTCTCTGCTTTTATTTATAGAAGTTTGAGCACACACACACACACACACACACGCACCAACACACGCACACACACTCTC
>NC_048407.1:33351140-33353931 GCF_013103735.1 Etheostoma cragini
ATGCCAATATTTGTTGTTTCAATGCCAAATTTTATTTTCAATACCACAGGTTACTGTCACTGTTCTAGCTCCATATTTACCCCCCTGAAGTGTGTTGCACACGGAGGTTTCTCATGACTTCTAGAAAGCACGTTCACGAACCTTTTGGATGCTATTTGTGACGCATGTCAGGTTTATTGCGAATATGATCTGCCATCTGGGAAAAGTGTTCCACGTCAGCCTCTCAGTAACAATTAGAGGGGATGTGTTGGTTTATTGTTCAGGTCCCAGTTTTCCCACTCGGCCCATTTAACCCCTCGTGTTGTCTTCCCGTCAAAATTGGAAATGAACACTTTTGTTGATGCTTTTTTAATTGATGTTTTTAACTTTTTCCTTTTGTCAACACTGTTTTCAGTGTTTGACACTTCTATTAACGTTTAACACTAACTTATTAACTTTAGTTTTACAGTTATTTTTGGAATTTATGGTCAATAAACCTCATTTTATAGGAAATTATACCTAATGTTTGAGTTAGAAAAGCAGAAATTAGGAATTATTGAGACTAAAATTAAAGGAATGGATGTTGATGATAATCACAGACTGGAATATGTCAACTTTTACTCAATACTATTTCAAAAACACTTCCATTTGTTTTACAATGCTATAAAATTGAATAAGACGCCCCAAAATTAATGAAAGTAGAGATTTGTACTTGGCAAAGAGCGTTGGGTGGAATCAATCATGTTATTTTGGGGAATTAAAAAGAACATTGATATAGGACAACATGAGGACAAGATGAGGGCAACATGAGGACAACATGAAGACAACATGAGGGCAACATGAAGACAACATTAGGACAACAGGAGGACAACATGAGAATAAAATGAGGACAACATGAGGACAACATGAAGACAACATGAAGACATCATGAGGGCAACATGAGAATAAAATGAGGACAACATGAAGACAACATGAGGACAACATGAGGGCAACATGAGGACAACATGAAGACAACATGAGGGCAACATGAAGACAACATTAGGACAACAGGAGGACAACATGAGAATAAAATGAGGACAACATGAGGACAACATGAGGGCAACATGAGGACAACATCAGGGTTAAAGTGCTTAAGCAGTCGAAATCAAAATGAGTGAAACTTTATACTCTTAAAGCACATTTTACTGAAACGTGGTGTGCTTTGCATGAAAATATACGAAATCTAAACGGAAATAAAGAAGAAAAGGAAAAAAGTTTAAAATGCTTATAAGCGAATCTGGGTCGGCACTGCTCCGCCCAAAAGGACGGTGGTCATGCACCTGGAGCGTCTAAAACAATGTTTCCCAAACTTAGGGTCGGGACCCAAAATGGGTCGCAGACCCGTTTTATTGGGTCGCCAATTGGCAGAGAACAGACTCAGCATGACCTCGGCATGACCTCAGAATGACCTCGGCATGACCTTAGAATGACCTCAGCATGACCTCAGCATGACCTTAGAATGACCTCAGCATGACCTCAGCATGACCTCAGCATGACCTCAGCATGACCTCAGCATGACCTTAGAATGACCTCAGCATGACCTTAGAATGACCTTAGAATGACCTCAGCATGACCTCAGCATGACCTCAGCATGACCTCGGCATGACCTCAGCATGACCTCAGCATGACCTCAGAATGACCTTAGCATGACCTCAGAATGACCTCAGAAGGGCACTTTCAAAAACCGAACCTAGACTAGATCAGCTGGTTGATATCTTCAACCAGCCACACACATCTCATTAAATTCAAGTCAGCTTTATTTAAACAAACGTTGGTGTCGGTACTGAGGGACGATGGGGGGGGGGGATGGAGACACAGGAAGGAGAATAGAGACCTTTTCTGTTGTTGTTTACTTTTATAATGGAATAAATACACTTCATATACATTTAAATTCATGGTTTTGTTCCGTAAATTCGGGTCCCGGGGAGACACCAAATTTCTCTTTTAGGTCTTGAGCTGAAGAAGTTTCTGGAACCACAGGTCTAAAAGAACCAGAATAAGAAGAAGAACTTGTAGAGTTTGGCAGTTTAATACAACGCTAGCTGTTTAGCTAGCTGGTTATAATATCTACATCATAAACTGACGCAGTGATGGATCTTAAGAGAGACAATAGTCCTTCCAGCGCTCCTTCACCTACACAGATTATTTAAAGGGTAAACAAGCTGTAATTAACAATAATGGGCAATTAAGCATCTTCAATTTCCATTAACAAAAGTTGAATGAACAGCGGCAACGGTAGCGCGTGGTTTTAAAGACGGGAAATCTGCGATTTCTGGAGAGACTGCAACTAACCCAGGACTTTGACCCAGGAGATTAGGGTGCATGTCCCGTTCTTGCCCCACATGTCACTTAAACGTACATTTTGCAACCCCACAATGATCTTTCACTAACCCTAACCATGCGGTTTTGAACGCACTTTAAAAAAATTACGCCCAGAGCATCAGGTATCGCGGCGGATGGGATTACACAGGGATTAGTTGAAAGCCCCCTGCGTTTGTCTTAAAAGCTTAAGGAGACGTTTTCTGTGAGTAACAGACGCCAAAGGCCCCTAAAACGATTAAGCTGGGACTGGGAGCCTGTGTTGGGTTTTGGGGAAAAAGGGACTTTGGCTTTTTAGCAAGAGACCAGATTCATATAAAGAGGCCTGCAGAGGGGAATGGGGGTCCTGCTTCTGTTCTGGGTCTGTCAAACAGATGGAAACAGAGATGCACAGAACATGGCCTAGATTCACACATGCTCTCTCTCTCTCTCTCTCTCTCTCTCTCTCTCTCTC
>NC_048407.1:33354031-33365895 GCF_013103735.1 Etheostoma cragini
ATGCCAATATTTGTTGTTTCAATGCCAAATTTTATTTTCAATACCACAGGTTACTGTCACTGTTCTAGCTCCATAGGTAAACAGTTTACTTTGAGAGGATGCCAGCTCCATGCACCTGATACCTTAGCATCATAAAGAAGCTCAAACAGACTCTTCCCTCAACCCTCCGAACAAAATGGCCGAAACACGTCACACCGTGATGACAGTGAGAGTCAACAGAAGGCCATGTGATGAAGTCATTAACTGATTCCTTTTGCATTGTGCATCATTTATTCTGCAACTCTGCAACATTGAAAGGATTTCAGTAACATATCTAGAGTTAAATAGTCAGTTTCCAGTCCATTTTTGTTATTTTAAGTTATTTAAAGTTATTTAAGTATTTATCTATCTAAAGTATCTATCTATCTATCTATCTATTTCTTGTGTTTCTCTCACCCTCCCAAGCCACCTCAATAAATTCCTTCATGTGTTCACATTATCTGTGTGTTGTATACATTAATGTGTTGTAATACATTATTCATTCAGAAAGAACACTGGTGTCCTTAAAATGTTTTGAATTAAGGCATTAAGATTCAATTTTCAAAAGATATTTTTTTAATTCCTCTTTTTAATCAACTTTAGCATGGGTGTATAACTTATTATAGCCACTGTAGGCACCATCTAGGCTGTGGCACTGTTTAAAAATGTTAAAAATAGCACCACATCGGACAAAACCTGAACAACACCCAACCCTATACAATAGATGTTTTTATATCGCTCTGCCCTAAGTTCAAGTATGTAATTTCTACATTTTTTGAGAGACCATGGTTACAAAGTTGTGTCAAAACATAGATGGACAAGCAGAAACCAACAACATCACTTCCTAAAAACCCATGCACCGTGACAGCGATGGACAATAACATCAACACAGCTGATGAAACCTACCTGATGAAGATGAAGGAGACACAGAGAGCAATGGAGAAAGAAGAGATGAAGGAACTACAGGAGACTGGAGAAAATGGAGATGAAGATGGAGAGGCGTAAGCTGAAAATGAAACGAGCACAAGGTGTAAAGGTCAACAGATGGATGTGAGGATAACATGATAGCATGTGGCAGGAAGCGTGAAGGAGAGAACAACAAGGCCGGACCTAAGCAGCTGCTGAGCATCTTACTGTAATTACCACAAATGGACGTCAATGTGTTGCTCTCGCGGTGTTTATTAGATCAGAAGGCACGGACACCCCGAGGAATCATCTCCTTCCCTCTGCTCTCTACACCTCTCCGATGAGCGATGGGACCATTCATACAAAATGCATGTGAGCGGTGAATTATTCATCGTGCTTTTTATTTCCCTCTCATACAGGAGGGATGTGAGTTTAAAAATCCATGAGCTGAGCTGGTTCAGGTGCAGGGTCCATCAAAACCTTGTCCCAGTTACTGCAAACTCCCGCGTTTCCTGAACAATCTACAACACGGCTTTGGAGGAAATCAATCTTGTTATTATCAAATGTTGCATCCCTTAATCCTACCTATCAACGAGGAAACAGCCGTCGCTTTCATATTCATAGCCTGTGGTTACTGTTATCATTTTGTGCTTCTATCCAAGTAAATATTCACTTTAGAAACGAAAGGATGAGCTGAGTGAATGGTGTCTACACTCGGGCTGTCAATGAATATTTAAAACTTGAGTATAGATTTGAATTGTAAAAAGAAACAGACATAGATTGAGTCCATCTGGTCAGGAAGAGAATTCACAGCGAGCCAGTGGGCTGCTGCTACGGGAAGTAAACTAACAAGACAGGAGAGGAAGAAGAAGAAGAAGAAGAAGAAGAAGAAGAAGAAGAAGAAGAAGACCCCAACAAATATGTCTACCATTAGAGACAACGAGATACTGGAACTTCTGTTGGTGAGAGCCAACGTCAACATTTTTATTAACGTATTTTGTAATGGGTCGGTTTGTTTACCTTTTAAGGTTATGTCTTCCAATGTGTTGTTATGCCATCATATGGACATAATGCGCAAAAATAGATATTCAAATTTTATATTCAAGGCTATGTATGAATATTCAAACCTCATTTTTGGCCAGTTTTGACAGCCCTAGTCTACCAGTGTGCTACATTATGAATACGGGGGTTTGACTACTCAGAGTCACCCTTTAATGAAAACTTCATGTGAAGAGCGAGAGACCCCCTAACCTCACAGACTTGGACTTCTATCACAAAAAAGCATGTTTTAACACTAATTTCAAATGCCAAATATTGTGAACAGAAATAATCAATGAGGCTGACTGCTGTAGCTGCTCCAATTTCTAAAACTGCAAAACGCCACACGTCACCTGTATCCTCTCCTGTGGAACCAGGTTCCAGTATGTGTTGAGGAGGCTGACACCGTCTCCACATTTAAGAGTAGGCTTAAGTCTTTCCTCTTTGATAAAGCTTATAGTTAGAGCTGGCTCAGGAGAGTCCTGAACCATCCCTTAGTTACGGCGCTAAAGGCCTAGACTGCTGGGGGACTTCCCATGATGCACTAAGCACCTCTAACTTCCTCCTTCTCTCCATCTGTATGCAAACTCATTCCATTACTGCATGTTACTAACTCGACTTCTTCCCTTTCCCGGAGTCTTGTGCTCTCTTGCCCCTCTCCTCTCTCCTCCTATCGCTTCCTGCAGGTGGATCTGGATCTGGATCTGGATGTGTGTTTGGAGTCGCCTGCTGCCTCCATGTTCCTGCTCCACACCCTCTGCTACAATTCTCCTTGTCTCTCTCTTTCTTTCTCTCTCTCTCTCCCCCCCAACCGGTCGAGGCAGATGCCCCCCCACCCTGATCCATGGTTCTGCTCGAGGTTTCTGCTTCTTAAAGGAAGTGTTTCCTTGCCTCTGTGTCCTAGTGCTAGCTCTTGGTGGGAACTGTTGGGTTTCTGTAACTGAGATCACAGAGTTCGGTCTAGACCTGCTCTTTTAAGAAAAGCTCAATGAGATACATTTTGTTGTGATTTGGTGCTTTATGTATAAAATTGAATTGAATTGAATCACAGAATGTGAGTTAATTGTGCGTCAATGAAACGTGTGGGGTTATCATTTATATAAATATGAAGCCTTTTTTTACACACAACTCTTTAACCAGCTTTTACCAGGAGACAAAGTAGAAAATCCTGTCAACACAAAACCAAACTCATACCCCTATAAATATAATCAACAATGAGCATGCAATGGATCAGCTGGTAGACCCCTTTGTGATAGATATCACAAAACCCGGGGGAAATAAAAACCATCTGAATGGCTAGATATGTCAATGAAGACGTGAAATAAAGCCCAATTTATATAGATATGCGAAAGTATCCATGCTGCAACACAACAGCAGACAATTCTACATGCAAATACTGCAACTCTGACCCACCATCAAACCACTATAGACTATAAGGGATTTGCTCAACCAATAAGGGGAGAGAAGTCAATATCTTACACAATTAACATACCACTGAGATAGATTATTAACTAAAGTAAAAGATGAAGGAAGATCTGGGACTGATATGTAAGGCATTATACACAAAATTTAAAAAAAATGTGGAAACCCAGAACCATTAAGGACTTATTACGTACCTTGTTCCAAAGCCCCCCCTGGTCCCTGTGGGGGAGTCGAGGCTTTCTCCTGGCTTGGCTGGCCTGTCGCGATTCATGTGCTGCAGAATGGAGCTCAGCTCGGTGATAACTGTGTTCTTGGAGTCTGGTGTGGATGGGGGGCTGCGCAGCTCAGGAGGCTGATCGCCCCACAACTTGGATGTCCTTTGAGTTGGAGTCCTAGGTGGTTCCGAGGATGAAGGGGGAGGGGGAGGGGCCTGAGGCGGCAACCCATAGGACTCCGGGGGCTCCTCAATGAGAGTGTCATGATAAAGCGATGTTCTGTTGATGACAGACTTGCCCTTGGGTTTGGGTGGCACAGGGGGCCGATCCACCAGGAAGGCGTGCCCGTCTGCGGTGGCGTAAAGGCTCTCCAGAGCGCTGTCGCAGAAGCCCCCCTCCGATGACAGGGTGGAGATGCTGGAAACGGTGCTGGTGGTCTCCATGTGCTGAGGATCCCCGCTACTGCGGCTGTCTACCTCTTCGATGCCTGAGTCGCCCACCCCTGACTCTGAGTCAGGCGGAAGGGGAGGATATGAGGGGGGCATGCTGTTTGCCACCCGTTTGTGTTGATCAGTGACAGGCGGTGGGGCGTGCGCATGGTATGGGGGTAGAGGGTGTCCCCCATTCCTTCTCTTTTGATGAAGCATCTCTGCAATGGCACTAGCTTGGTCATCGGGAATGTCAATGCTGTTGGCGAACTCTAGCGGCGGGGGAAGGGGCTCCGAGAACTCAAAGTCCTCATCGATGTCAACTGATGCCAGAGGGGGAGGGGGGATGCGGAAGGGCAGCTTTACGGGTTCGTCCAGGGACTCGCCTAAGGGAATGCTCCTCCTTCGTAATGAGGGGGGCTGAGGATCGACGGACAGTGTTGTAGCGTTGATAGGATCGGGTTGGTTGGGGTCCTTCAGCTCAGAAGGCCTGTTGCTGTCCTGGCCCTCCACCTCTTGGTTGTTCACCTTGTTGCTTGCTTCGTTGCTGGTGTGGACCATCAACAGCCCGGTTGACTTGGGCGGTGATGCGTCTGCCACATCGGCTGGCGCACTTTTCCTCTCCTCAAGTGGCTGGTGCTGCCGTTCTTCCCGTGCCCCATCAGACTCATACTTCTGCTCCGTGGCCTGCCTCCGCAGACCGCCTCGGCCAGGCCGGCCCATGGTTGCTGAGGAGATCGCAGCGAAACTTGTCTCGATCCCAGAGCGTAGTTTGGTGTCGATAAAGAGCGGTTGGTGGAGGTCTGGTTTGTGGCTTGGCTGAATCGGGAGGGACTGGGCTTCGTGCTTGGGCGTCTGCTGAACCTGAGGAGGATTTGGTGTCTGATTCTGAGGATGGTTTTGTTGCTCCTTCATCGCCCGGTCACGAGCTGCCAGGGCCAGAGCAAGTGGAGAATTAGGATCCAAGGGCTTGCCGGTGACAGGATGGAGGTAGGTCCCGTTGGCCCTGTAGTGGCTCTTAGGAGGAGTGGCAGGGAGACTAACCGGACTGTCCAGGTTAGGACACTGGCCTGTTCTAGTGTTTAGAGGTTCCCGTACCACTGTAGGCTCAGGAGTGTTGAAATCTGTCATGTTGCCACTACCTCCCCCAACAGGGGGCCCAAGCTGTGATGCGAGAGGGGGACCCAATATCCTTCGAAGCCGCTCGTCGCTACTAAACATGCCTTCATCGATAGACTTTGAATGCCGAAGGCGAGGTGTTGGTGTGGGACCACCGAAGTCATCGTCCCCCATGTCTACTGACTGGAAGGAATGTAAATGCTTTTTCGCCTCTAGCCTCTTTTCCCGGTCCCGTACTGCTCCGGCAATAGCTGCCGCAAAGGGGTTGCTTAGAGACATAGGGTCATCAGGACGCAGACCACAAACAGTGGGCGTTAGAGGTGGGTGTTCAGGGGTGGTGGGCTCAATCTCCATACTGCTACCCTGGCTGCTCTTTCCACTGCTGCTTGTGGAGGGCTCCTTAACGATGATAGTGGGGATGGGAATGGAAGAGCAAGTTCGTTCTACTGGCGTAGTAGGCATGGAAACCGCGCCCGAGGGGTTAGCTGGCATGCGACACGTTTTCTCGGGACTGTCCTCGACGTTGGGCTGCTTTACTAGCATGCCCTTCCTTCGAGCTGGTTTGGCTGGCACATACAGTGTCTTATTGCCCACCTCGGAGTAAGGGTTCTCTGGCACTGGCGTCCGCCCTCGACTGCGTGTGGTCTCAAAGTGCTCGGAGCTCTGGCGGAAATAACCACGCCTTAATGTGCCAACGTCGGTGGTCCGGCTAATCGTCTTCACTGCATTGGGTGAGTTCTGGGTGAAGCTGGGTCGCGTGGTGCCGTAGCTCTTGGGCGTTGAGGCAGCAGCTGAGTTGTAGTCCGGTGGCGAAGGAGGTGAGATGGCTGGAGGAGGAGGAATGTCTTCTGAGGTGTCGGGCATGGAGAGGCTGCGGGAGAACTTGAGTAGGGGAGGTGTGAGGAATCCCTGTTTCTCATCCTCCGATGTACCTTGGAGAAATTGAGAAGAAAGAAAAATGATGTGACAAGCTGGGGGAGACATCCCTATTTCTTATTTCCAGCATGGCCTCCTCTTTACACAGCACATCTCATTTATTGATGTGAGCTCTTTCTTAACCTTTATTTATCTTGGCGAGGGGTCCTTGATATTTTTGAGTAGCCAAATAAATGAGAAGAGTAGTGACTGGTGAATTAATATTAACAATTACCAAACACCACGAGGTGAGATGGACTAAAATAAAGGACAAAAATAAACATCTGTATTAAAGGCAGAGTGTTGAATTTATTCAAAAGCAACGTGTTCTCAATACCAACTCGTAAAATACTGATGATTGGTCAGTGGCCCCGGGGTCAGACAGTGTTGTAGTCGAGTCACCAACTCTCAATTCCAAGTCTGAGTGACCGAACAACAGTTAGAGTCAAGTCACAAGACCAGATATTAGCAACTCGAGTTGGACTTGAGTGCAAGTCCAAACCCTAACTGAGTGGTTTTACCCTGCCCATTGAAAAATGACGCCAAGGAGTCTTGACTAAGCTTGTTGACCAATGATGCAAAAGCAGTATGCTAGCGGGCTCCTACCCAGAGCGCCAGTATTTGACGAGTTGGGAGTAAGAATGTGGTATCAGAAGAGTAGCCATGGGGAAGTTATAGTGGCTATGTACATCAAAAATGTCAAATAATGTCAATTAAAAGACCCAAATGGCTTGCACAAAGTTAATAGACCTTAAAGATGAGTGACACTCTTTAGTTGACACACAAGTGGCATCAAACAGGAACATGCCAAAAGTGCTTTCAATGCCATTATTGCAAAAAAAAAAAGGCCTTTCGTTTTTTGATATAATAATGATGATGGCATTGCAAATCAAAACCGCTGTGAGTTACATCAGCCTGCATGACGTCCCTCTAGTTCAGCAGTGAGAATGAGGTTTCAGCATAATGCTTAATGACCTCCAATATTATCGCCTCAAAGCACACTTTGCTGACTGGATCATTCTAATTTATCTATAATTAGCTGCAATATTGCTTGAGCACAAGGCGCAAGTCCTCCGAGCATTAATAGAATATTACGACTAGCTAAAAGCACAAGGTACTGGACATGAAGTTCATAACTGAGCTGACACTCACACACACACACACACACACACACACACACACACATTTGCACACACACAAACCTTTACACATCATACCTATGGACTTTTGCTTTTTCAAAGTGCTCTTTTCAGGTATCCCCAGAAAGGCCCCTGGCACAGTGGGTGGCACCACTGCTACTCCCTGGCGGTCGTGATACATGGACTGAAAACAAGAATCTGTTATTGACATGCCCAGAAATACACACTCTTCATTAGCTCTCTCCTGGAAGGGTGGTGTTATGAACCATTTGTACATATACTGTACTTACAAAATGACTCTAACACACACTAAACCAAAACAACACCACAACATAGAAGATGCCATGATAAAAACTGTTTAATAAATAATCTAAGTCTTAAAAAAAGTCATAATTTAACATTTGGTCATGTATGTTCCTCCTCTGCATTAACCCTCATGTTGCCCTCATGTTGTCCTCATGTTGTCCCCATGTTGTCCCCATGTTGCCCGCATGTTGTCTTCATGTTGTCCCCATGTTGTCCCCATGTTGCCCTCATGTTGTCCTCATGTTGTCCCCATGTTGTCCCCATGTTGCCCTCATGTTGTCCCCATGTTGCCCTCATGTTGTCCTCATGTTGTCCTATATCAATGTTCTTTTTAATTCACCAAAATAACATGATTGATTCCACCCAACGCTCTTTGCCAAGTACAAATCTCTACTTTCATTAATTTTGGGGCGTCTTATTCAATTTTAAATCATTTGAAAACAAATGGAAGTGTTTTGAAATAGTATTGAGTAAAAATTGACATATTCCAGTCTGTGATTATCCATCAACATCCATTCCTTTAATTTTAGTCAAAATAACTCCTAATTTTTTACCATAAATTCCAAAAATAACTGTAAAAATGAAGTTAACAGCGTTGAAAACGTCAAAAAAAGTGACAAACATTTATTTTTTTAAGCATCAAAAGGGACAAAAACGTCGGAAAAAGTTAAAAACATCAATAAAAAGCCTCAACAAAAGTGTTGATTTTCAACTTTTGACGGGAAGACAACACGAGGGTTATTGTTATTTTTTTTTTACGTCCACCTGAGTTTTGGTCACCTACATTCATATCAGCTGCCGTCACCAGACAGCGGCTGGATGGGCGTGGTTTGATTGTGGCAATCTTGGTGTCGACAGGCGAGGACTTCTGGGCGTGCGTCATCTCTTCGACCTTGTCTGGAAGACAAAGCGAGCCGTAATTCGACCTTTTGACAACAGCAGGACTGAACTAGCAAAGCCTTCTTTAGTTTCTCACGGGCCAAACGCAAGCCAATCATTCACAGTGACCCTTTCCTCTGTTTCCACTGATTGGGAATGAGACTGGAACAAAAAAACATTGAAAAACTTTTTTTTGGGGGGGGGAAGGGGGGGGAAGACAGGAGGACTTTGATGAAATGTGTCAGGTGCGTCCACCCTTACAAGCCGTGCAAGCTCGTTCCAAACAGCCGACTCAGCAGCATCATCCAACGCTCAAGGTCGTTCCCTTGTTAAATGTGAAATGAACAATGGATGTGAGGTCTGTCAAGTTTGCCGTTATCTTTCTCACTTTTGTGTTTTGTTATTTTAAAGTGGCATTTTGAGACAAAAACGGATTTCCATCAGCAAAAGAGTTCTAGCTCCAGTAGCAAAACTAACCCTCGTCCATATTAACACGTCTGACAACGCATATCGCATGAGATCACGCACACACGCACGCACACACACACATACACACAAACACACACACACACACACACACAGATACACACACACACCGAGACAAACAAACACACACACAAACACAGACACACACACACACACACACAGACACACACACACACACACACACACACACACTGACGTGCATCGGCGTTTCCAAAGGTCTCTGTTTGCGTCCATTTGCGCCCGTCCAGACTGAAGTGTTTTCAGGGATTTGGAAACGCTGGACTAGTGTGGCCGTGTCACTCCCCGGTGAGTGCAGATTTGAGTTGCGCATGCTCAGATGTAAACGGATTAAGGAATAACACGTCACACCCAATGAGAGTGGAGTCAGACCCGAGTGCAGATCTTAGTTGCGCATGTTCAGATTTAAATGGTTATACTGAAATTTGTGAAATCCACGAAATAATAAACTTTTCTCAATACAAATAAATAACAGAAGATGGAAATCATTTCAGAATAGTTGTAGCTATCTATGGTTGTTTGATTGCTAACGTTAGCTCAAAACACCATTCAACTGACAGCCTTTGTTGTGTTTGATGCTAACTTGTAGCTAAGCTAGCAGCCATTTCAAAAACGTTGTAGCTATCTATGATTGACTGAAAGCTATTGTTAGCTCAAAGCACCATTTCGCCATAAACGCCATTCAACTGACAGCCTTTGTTGTGTTTGATGCTAACTTGTAGCCAGCAGGGAACCAACTTGGTTAAGTAGGTCAATTTTTCCTGTATTAACATTACAGAAGTCTCTCGTTAGCATCTTATATGCTACCTGTTTCAAAAAGACGCATGTGCGACTCAAATCTGCGCTCTCCTCACATTGGACATTGGACAGGACGCGAGGCGTAAACGCAGCAAAAGATATTTGTTTTTAAACCAAAACACAGTAGTGTAAATGTAGCCTTAGTTTGTTTTTTTGTTTGTTTTTTGAGCCTGCAACGTTGGAAAGGTGTCAACGGCAAATTTGGCAGACTTGAACTTCCTGTCGGTACACGAGCCGGCCTGCCAGCACGAAGCGTTCTGCACATGTGCAATATGTTAGCGCACGCGCAGATGACAATCATGATGTACGAGGATTTACCAGGGATTTACGGCACTGCAATATCTGTTCCACAGTAGCGGTCTGCTGTTAGCCTCCACCGAACGATGTTAGCTTAGCTAACAGCTAATTTGGCTAACCGCTAGCTGACAGCTTGATTCAGCCTAAAATAACGTTACAAAAACTAGACAGTGGGGAAAGCGGCTCCAGCTAAATTAAGACTTTACAGTAATAATTCATAATGTGTAGTAATAATGTATTCATTTTACATGCTGTCATGTAATATGTCATAAGTCATAGAGTCTCTGGCTGAGACAGCATGTAAAATGAATGAATGAATGAATGAAAATAACCGTTTAAATATGCAACAGCTGTTACGTCAGTTCTACTCTACTTGTGCTCATTTAAAATACAACCACTCAATACTTGTCTTTATTATTACTGTAAAGTCTTAATTTAGCTGGAGCCGCTTTCCCCACTGTCTAGTTTAGGCTGAATCAAGCTGTCAGCTAGCAGTTAGCCGAATTAGCTGTTAGCTAAGCTAATGGTAGCTTTCCGGTGGAGGTGAACAGACTTTCTTTAACTGTCTATGTGAACAGATCGTGCAGTGTCGTAAATACGCGTTCATCGTGATATCATATACGCGAACATCTTGCACATGCTCAGAACGGATTGTGCAGGCGGGACGGATCGTGTACCGACACTTCCCTCTGGTGTGTGATAATGTCATCAGACAGAGTCCACCTATAGAGGATTTGCTCAGAGAAGCTACATGCTAGCCCTGATCTGGCCTCTGACTGTGCTGTATGCCCACCCTGGCTCTGGCTAGGATGTAGAAAGCTTCCATGCATTAGGGGGAAGGATTACTTAGAGTGACTTGGAAAACAATCCTCTTCTTCTGCGCATCTACACACAGAGGAGAGGAGTGGGAAGGGGAGAGGAAGGGAGGAAAGGGTAAAGGAAAGGAGCGTCAATGACCTTACTACAGTTACAGCTAAAACACACACACACACGCACACACCCACACACACCCACACCACACACACACACACACACACACACACACACACACACACACACACACACACACACATAAAACAGAAGAAAATGCACATTTTCTTGCTCTCCCAATTGGATTATTGCTATAGCAGATCAGACAACATGAAACATGGTTGCCCTGGAAACCTATCTGGGCGAGTGAAACATTTCCTGGAATAAACCTCCCACTGTTCAAACACACACAAACACACACACACAGACACACACACACACACACACACACATACACACAGACGTGCACACACATACACACAAGAAGGCACACATAAAGAAAAGACACAAACCTTTATAGTTTAGGTTAAATGAACAAACATTGACTTACAGCAACAGTGGGTGTATTTTTCCACACACACACACGAACACACACACACACACACACACACAAACACACACACACACACACACACACACACACACACACGTTTTGTAAGCTGTAATTCCCCATCAAGGATCTGTTGCTACGTTTCGTTGTGTTTGAAGATTGAAATGTGGGTTTAGCTGCTGTCAGTTTCCACAAAGTGCAATATCGTCCAAACCGAGTCAGAAAGAAGAAGAAACAATCATCTGTGATCGTGAAGAGGAGACAGAAGAGCTGAGACATCTTTACCTAGACATCGGTACAACATTAAACCATGCAGGAACAACATTCAGAACACAACCATGTTCAAAAAACAGCTGTAGTCAAAAACACATCGTAAACCATGCAAATCCACTATGGGTGGGACACCATTCGGTTTGCATGTGACACAAATCAAACTGTTATAGAAAAAAATACAAAATAAAGGGTCATCAGTGTTAGTTAACCACAGTCAGGTGGGGGGTGGGGGGGGGGGGGGGGGGGG
>NC_048407.1:33366046-33366681 GCF_013103735.1 Etheostoma cragini
CACAAAAAAAGATATCGGACTCTTTAAAGCACCAAAACAGACTTAATGCTTCTCACAAGACGAGCATAAACCCCAGGGGCGTTTTTTGTTTTTGATTTTCACAAAAGAAGTCATCTTTTTATTAAATGTGTCCTACTGCAGCAGATGCATTTGTTGCTTTCATCCCCAAATTTACATCCAGATGTTAAAACACGAACGCACTTTAGACGAAACAAGCAAAACTACTGCTTCTATTAATGTATAAAGTAAAGAAGGAAATGCAAATGTCAGAATAGGAGTCTGACGTGGTCATTGGGCTGGTATTATGGGGCGTGTTTCAAATCTGAGCAACGGATAGACCTACAGCCAATCAGAGCAACGGATAGATCTACAACCAATCAGAGCAACGCATAGACCTACAACCAATCAGAGCAACAGATAGACCTACAGCCAATCAGAGCAACGGATAGATCTACAACCAATCAGAGCAACGGATAGACCTACAACCAATCAGAGCAACGCATAGACCTACAACCAATCAGAGCAACAGATAGACCTACAGCCAATCAGAGCAACGCATAGACCTACAGCCAATCAGAGCAACGGATAGACCTACAACCAATCAGAGCAACGGATAGACCTACAGCCAATCAGAG
>NC_048407.1:33366744-33368670 GCF_013103735.1 Etheostoma cragini
ACAGCCAATCAGAGCAACGGATAGACCTACAGCCAATCAGAGCAACGGATAGACCTACAACCAATCAGAGCAACGGATGGACCCACAACCAATCAGAGCAACAGATAGACCTACAACCAATCAGAACAACGGATAGACCTACAACCAATCAGAACAACGGATATACCTACAACCAATCAGAACAACGGATAGACCTACAGCCAAATAAGAGCGACGCATAGACCTACAACCAATCAGAACAACGGATAGACCTACAACCAATCAGAACAACGGATAGACCTACAACCAATCAGAGCAACGCATAGACCTACAACCAATCAGAGCAACGGATAGACCTACAACCAATCAGAGCAACGCATAGACCTACAACCAATCAGAACAACGGATAGACCTACAACCAATCAGAACAACGGATAGAACTACAACCAATCAGAGCAACGCATAGACCTACAACCAATCAGAACAATGGATAGACCTACAACCAATCAGAGCAACGGATAGACCTACACCCAATCAGAGCAACGCATAGACCTACAACCAATCAGACGCTGTGGAGGAATCTACACATCCCAGCCATCTTTGTTGTAAACCAATTCAACCCAAGAGCTCTTTGGTGACGTGTTTGATTACATTCTCTGTCCATCAGTGTGTAAAGCCCGCCCTTACAATACGATTGGTCCAAAGAGCTCTGCTTGGAGCATTGTTGTGTCTCCACAACGGCTCAAACCATCCCGACCTCAAATGTTACGGAGAAGTTTGTCATCCAGGCTGCAAATCTGTCAAAAACGCAGCTCTGGAGGGAACATGCTGGCCAGAGGGATTTTATTTCTGTCAGCAATGTTCTGCAATCGAAGCAGACTCCTTCTCCTGTCACTCATTTATTCATTCATTTAATCTCCCTGCCTGCTCTTTGGTAAACCTCTGACACAAAACCTGCAACTACTAATGATCGAGCCTAGGTCTGAACGACTCATCGTTTTCAAACTGAGAACCGAAGGACGCGATTGGCTAATCGTGAAAGCTGTGATTAAAGGTGCCGTGTGTAAATGTAAATGTGCTGTATTTATATAGTGCTTTTCCAGTCTTAACAACTGCTCAAAGCGCTTTTGTTAAAAAACAGGAAACATTCACCATTCACACACATTCAAACACTGTGGCCGGGGCTGCCGTACAAGGTGCCACCTGCTCATCAGATACACACTCACACACATCTACACACCTGCTCATCAGGTAAACATTCACACACATTCACACTCCGATGCGCAGCACCGGGGGCAACTCGGGGTTCAGTGTCTTGCCCAAGGACACTTCGACAATGACTGCAGGGGCGGGGATCGAACCACCAACCTTCCGATTGGCAGGCAACCGCTCTACCACTGAGCCACAGCCGCCCCGGTAGGATTGCAAAGCCCAAAAAGGTGTCAACAAAAACTTGGCAACTTCTCAGTCCCTCCCCCTTTCCACTAGAGCCCAAAATGGTCTCCTACGCCCCTCCCCACCACAAGGGGGAGCTGTGCAGGATGGAGCAGGGAAGGGGGACGCTATGACCACGCAGTCAGACAGTTGTCATTACTTATAATTCCTGCTGGGTGAAAGAAACTATGCACTGATTTTGAGATTTCGTCCATGATTCTGTTCCCACAGAAGCTATTGGGCTCCACATCAATGGTACCATGAGTCTGGGTCTGGACCCCAATCCGGGCCCTCGTCGAAATTAAAGACACTTGCCATCGGGCTAACAAACCTTTCTGGGGAAAACACTGCTCTATCCATCATACTTCCTCCCTCCCATCCTTCCTTCCTCCCTCCCTCCCATCCTTACTTCCTGCCTGCCTTCCTTCCTTCCTTCCTCCCTCCCATCCTGCCTGCACACCTCCTTCCTTCCTTCCTTCCTCCCTCCCATCCTTCCTTCCTGCCTGCCTTCCT
>NC_048407.1:33368770-33370234 GCF_013103735.1 Etheostoma cragini
ACACACACACACACACACACACACACACACACACACACACACACACACACACACACACATATAAAGCTAAAGTTGATACTAGCACGCTAATGTCATGTGTTTGAGCATTTGGAAGCCACAGAGACAGCTCATTGGTGCGTTTGTCTTTAGAAGCGAGTCCTTCATGCATGATGGCGGCAGGAGATGAAGAAAGAAAAACACTTGTCTTCTTTTTTTATTAACTCTCACGTTGTCCTCCAGTCAAATGTGACCCATTTTCATAATGTTTCTGTATCAGAAATTTGGGTTTCTTTTAAGCAAATTGTCAAAAAATACAACGCTCTTCACAAGTAAAATAAATGATCTGTTCAATTATATAGCATTTGGAAAAAATTGATGAAAGAACGTTGAAAACAGGGAGAAAAATCTCATAAAAAGTGACAAAAACAGCTGCACGGTTGACGGGAAGACAACATCAAGGGTGATAGCAACCCTGTGTAACTTCTCCATCTTTGGCCCCCCCTAGAGGTTGTCTCATTGGAACTACAGCTTGCTGTAGGGGGAGGGCCAAAGACAGAAAAGTTACAAAGGGTTGCTATGAAAGGCAAAACAAAGCAAAATGACTAAATGACGTAAACTTAAATTGCATAACAGAAGCTTCATTCAGACGCTGTGAGGCGGCTCTGAAGGCAAAGGCAGGGTTCAACAGTAAGGGTTGCCCGATGGCCCGGGGCAGGTTAAGGCAACAACCAGGGCTTTAAATACTTTTTGGATCCCCCGCCAACACGGCTAGCAGATTTGTCAAAGTTACCAGCCAATCAGGTTTTCCACCAGCCATGTTTTTATTTCCTTTCCTTACTAACTTTGCTTTACTTTTAGCTCCTTTGGTTTTGTTTGGCTCCCTTCCGTTCGTCTTCTCCGCTTCAGCGTAGTTGCAATCGTTACCTAACGGCTGTCTGACACGTCACGACTTAGTGTTCATGGGAAATGTAGGATTAGTACCACAAGCAGTGTTTAAAGCATTGCCGATTTTAAGCCCTTTTTAGGGGGGCTCAACCCCCATCATAGTGTTAATAGTTTTAAAAAGCATCAGTTGTTTAGTACCTGTTTAGTACTTGTTTAGCTAACCCTTAGCAATGCTAAGAGTTAGCTAAGGCTTAGCTAACTCTTAGCAATGCTAAGCCGGCATTGCGACCAAAACGTTAGCGATTGGTTCTGGCAGATCCAATAGTTTTTAACTTCAACAGAGGACCGGAATAATGGACCAGAGTCTGGTAGAACCGGGCTACTGGACCAGAGTCTGGTAGGACCGGGCTAATGGACCAGAGTATGGTAGGACCGGGCTAATAGACCAGAGTCTGGTAGGACCAGGCTACTGGACCAGAGTCTGGTAGGACCAAGCTAACAGACCAGAGTCTGGTAGGACCAGGCTAATGGACCAGAGTCTGGTAGGACCAGGCTAATAGACCAGAGTCTGGTAGGACC
>NC_048407.1:33370334-33380082 GCF_013103735.1 Etheostoma cragini
GTAGGACCGGGCTAATGGACCAGAGTCTGGTAGGACCAGGCTAATAGACCAGAGTCTGGTAGGACCGGGCTAATAGACAAGAGTCTGGTAGGACCGGGCTAATGAACTAGAGTCTGGTAGGAACAGAGTCGGGTAGGACCAGGCTAATGATACAGAGTCTGGTAGGACCGGGCTAATGGACCAGAGTCTGGTGCTTTGAGCTTTTTATTTTTTTTTAACATTTTGATGCTTTCAATGTTTTGGACATTTCTTTTAATGTTTTTTTCGGCGTCCTTTTCAACGCTTTTGACTGAAAGTTTATTTTTAACGGTTATTTGAAATATGTTTTATGTGTTTGTTTGATTTGTTTTACATTTTTTACCCTTTCTTACAATTATTTTTGCTGCTTTTGACAGGTTTATAAAAGGGTTTTTTTTAACAAAAAAAAATTAAAAAATTTCAAAAAACACCATTTGTATAGGGGCCAATACAAAAATTGACTTCGGGCAAGAAGTCCAACCAGACAACTGACAAAAAACCTTAACATTGAACCTTGCCTAAGGTCACGCAGCAATAACTGCTTACCGTTGTCCACTATTGAGAGATCAGCCAATCAGTGAACAGAAGGAAGAGGAAGAGACAGAGATCCTGTTAGACACAGACTTCCTGAACACACTGGGACAAAGGGACGGCGGGACGCTCTTACCCAGTTCCTCCAGTTCAGAGGTCATGGACTTGGAGCGCATGGACAAGGCGGTGGTCGGGGCTCTCTTTGGAGGCGGGGGGGCTGAGGGAGACAGAGAGACTTAAATACATACATCAAATTAGGGTTCGTACAGAGGAAGCTTGTTAACTAGCTATCAATGACATATTAGTAGTTTGCATTCAATGAGTATATATAGCGATCACAGTGTAAACCAAAGAAGAAAAACAGAAAACAGGGATTGAAAAGATGAGGCTGAAGCAAAAGCTTGTCTATTAAATACATTAAATCTACATTTGTAACCCTCAAAAATAGCAATTACACTTATGTTTACCCATTTATTTCTAGGCTTTCTATTTTGTGCAAAATCATGATTTATTGTTTTCTTTTACATTTTCAAAATTAATTTCAATTAACCAACTAATCAATCAATAAATCAATCAATTAACCAACCAACCAATCAATCAGACATGGGTTAGGGTTAGGGTTAGGGTTAGTTAATTTCCAATGTTTAGAAAACGAAAGCCCGATCCATTTTTCCCTTTCAGTGACTTCTGGTTCTTCTTCTCCACCTCCAGGAAAACATGTTGCATTGTATGTACTGTACGTACACTCCAATTAGCAGTGCATTGTGGGTGTTTTACAGTAAACTATATAGTGAGCCAAATGAACCGTGGAGAAGTCCAACAGCACTACAAAAGGTCAAACACACGTTATAGTGCACTATTTCCGTGATAGGGAACGGTTTCCAACACAGCTGTAGCTGCACATGCAGTATTTGGAGGGGGTTTATGGCTCCTCCCTCAAGAAAATGTTACATTTTTCAATAAATAAGTATGCAAACCCATTATTATTAACATTTATGTCTAAAACGTTGGAAAAGCTAGGGCTAATAACACATTATTAATCATTAGATCTCCCATGAGTCCCACCGGACTCCATACCATTTACACATATGGAGAAACCAAGCAGTGGAACAAACCAATATGAGGCAAAAGAGGGGGGACTCAACATTTCACTAAACATATTACACTGTGTGCCCTTTGTGCGTTTGTACTGTTAAATACATACACAATTATTTGAAGTATATATTATGTACTATACACATGACAGCATGATTTAAAGCTATAGTGCGTAGTTTCTGTTGCGCCCATGAGGAATTCTAACTAATGACGACAACACTGTCGGAGCGACACGTGATGCAAGCCTTCTGTGACCCCTTGAAGGGGTGGTCATACTTCAGATGTGGTGGGTCCTGACCCCCCTGGGGTTTCCGCCTATGTGTGAGAGATATAGTTCTGATATCCTAACAAGCTATAATCATGCTGCATTTACTAAAAACTGACTTTGGACATTCAGCAGCTTGATATGAAACATATGAACTTCTGCTTCTGTGCTATTTTGGTTGTTTGTATTGATAAAACGGACTAAGTTTGATTTCTCGCTGCTTCTGAGGAATGTCATTACATAACACATTAGTCAGCATGCTGCTTCACTGCAGTCTCAGGATACAGATCCACACACCAGAAGGTCTCTCACGCCATTTTACTCCAGCGGTGTCCTGCGTTCTCCATACCTGAACCTTATTATTATTATTTTATTTTCTAATCCATGTTTTATGTATGGGGGGTCAATGCTGAACATTAAACACCACCGTCATTCATACCGCAGTTTTAAACAAGACATCTCCCTCTGTTTATAGATCTTCTTCAACATACCTCTGAAAAGTACAATTAAGGAGTAACTTGTTTTTCTTTCAACCTGGACCCTATTTTCCCATGTTTTTGTGTCTAAGTGACTGATGTGAACCACAATCTTTGACATTGGTCAAGGACTACGAAAGTCTTCAGTCAGCAAAACAAGGTACAAAGGTAGTTAATAAGGCAATAGCGCTCAGGTTCTTATTCTAAGGGTCTGACCTTAGAATAATAAGGTGGACCTTTCTGTTAAAGCGTAAGATCCTAACATAAAAGAACATAAAAACGTCACTACAGCCCCCAGACTCCATGTAAAAAAACTGAAATTTTATCATCGTAACATGCGCTTCATTCAAAGACGACAGAAACAAAATAAAACTATGAAAAGTCGTTTTGGGTTGTCTTTCCACTTTTCCAACAATCACAACTCTAGTTTTGGTTAAAGTGAAACCGTTGTTTACCGATTTACTTGTTAAAATATGTTGGCTCTATCCACGCTAAAAGCATTGTTTATTTAAATGGAGTTTGGTGGGATTAGTGATAGCAATTTCCGAGCCGATTCAGGTTAAAGAAAGGGGATTTAACATTTAAAAAAAGCTCTGTTTCTGTCAGGGTCCATTCCATAATGTTCTCAGACACTTATTATAACAATATGAGCCTGTCAGGAGCAAAAACAGCAAACATCGCCAAACATTAAATTCATCCGCATTTGATAATTGGCGAGTGTTAATTTTGGAACGTATCCATAAGCATCACTCATCGGACAATAACATGACGTTAAAACAAATTAAAAGTCATAATCAAACTGTGTTCATATTGTGGGGCAATTCACTCTAAAAAAAAAAGCAACCAAGAAGGTTTTAATTCCCTGTTTAATCAGCCAGCTAACTTAAGCTAACGTTAGCTTTATGAGATTTCCAAAACTGAATTAATTCCACACATACTGTAGTTACACAGAATTGCTTTGCTAGCTCAATCTAGTTATATCCAAGATATCTGCTGAAAGAAATACTTTTTCACTCTACAGGTTCAGCTCCTATACGTCCACGAACTTCAAGCAACAGAGACTATTTGTAATTTTAGCCAGCTAGCTAACTTAAGCTAACGTTAGCTTCGTAGAGATCGTGGGATTCCCAAAACGGAATAATTACCGCGCATATAAACACCAAACTCCTCTGCTAGCTCAGTCTTGTTCTAACTAAGATATCTGCTGAAAAAATAACTTTTCTATAAACAGATTTATCTCCTGTACGTCCACAAACTTGACATGTAGCAGCTATTTTTAACATAGCGCTGTGTCACCGGCACAGCTAATGGTATCTGAACCAAAGGTTTCCAGTAGCAGTCATTTCCAGAGCGTTGGCAAAATTAAGTCTTTTAATCCGATGAATCACTTCCTATAACTATGTTGAAGAGCTTCTGTGTGTTCCACTGTAGTTTGAATTTTAAATACAAATGTTAAATGTTCATAAATGCGTAGTTGGCCAATCCCAATGCCTGGCCGGATCTACCTGTCGCAGAATCTACAGGTTGTACCTTTTTTGCGTGCCGTGTCGTCGGGGTCCAGATTCCGGCTCACCGTCACCACCTTGATCAGGAGCCGGTTGCCTCCCTGGCGGATCATGTTGACCACTTGTCTGTGGCCCACCTTCACCACATTCTCCTGGTTCACCTGACACAAAACACACAACAGTGGACTCGTTAACGCCTGGCAAAGCCTTAAGCACTTCTGGACATCTTCACATTTGTAGAAAAGTTGGTAAAAATGTTCTTTCCCTGCTGTGTCATTTGAAATGGTGTCAGCATAAAGAAGCAGACCCGGCCGATCCTTTAAGGTCGGTCGTGTATTTGGCAACTTTCTGAGCAACAAAATTCGTCACCTCACCTTTTGGTATCGCCTCAACTCGCTTAGAACCTCGACCGAAGGGGTACTAAAACAGTACCTGTTAGCAGGTACCAGGACTTTTTTTTGTAATGGAAAACCCCCAAAAAGCAAGTCAAGTAGGTACCATGCAGTGGGAAAATGCCAAAAGTCATATGATAATTTTAATAGAAGACAGCCCTACTAATCATGTCCACTTGTTTGATTTACCAAAAGAAAACTGAAGGTGAGCAAAAAACTCCCAGATAATTACGAGTATATCAAGGACAGAAGGTCAGACATAACAGTTTTTCAAGGCTTTGTTAGGATACTTAGTTTGGTGTTGAAAGTTTTTTTTTTTTATTAGAATGGCTGCAATCTTCCTCAAAGCCTCGCTATTTTGTTTATGCAAGAAAAACCATCTCTGAAAAACAAATTCAGCGTTCTTTGGCAGCTAGAAACAAAACATCAGTTACACGGAATAACAGAAAGACGTTGAAAGCTTTGCAGCAGATGCTCTTTGTCACTTTAAGCCTGTGGCGGCTTCGTGCTGGGACTGATGCTATTTCCAGGTAGACAGCTCATCAAAGTGACTGACAAATGAGGGGGCAGGAACTTGACCATCCACGGGGGGGGTGGGGGGGGAGGGGCTAACATATTTCAGTGTGAAAAGGTTTCTTAATTACACACAAAGCACTGAAACTTACTATGGTTGCAGCATGAGTACAAATACCCCAAAGTCTTTAACTGTGGGGCCGGGCCCTCATGCACCCCCAGGGCTGGCCCCTATATCGATATCCAGAAACGTGTTGCAAAAACATTAACAAATGTCACTAACATTAGTTATTTGTAATTATTTATGAGTTCTCACCAGAATAGAAGAGAATAGAAGGGCCCGGCAAGGTTAGGATGGTACGGAAAAAGCTTTTAAAAAAACTATTAAAGTGTACACACTGACCCATTTGTGAAATTACAGTGCAACCAATCAGGACTAGGATCAGGGTCCAATACGTACATACGCTTTCCATTTGAGTCTTTCTAATGCTGTTGTGTTGAGGCGGATTGTTGTTGTCTTTTGGGATTTGCTGTCGTGGTTTGCCCTTGAGGGCAACCGTAACACAGGGGCCATTGTAGGTTAAAAACAAAAAAACTAAAAAATCAGCATGTCCGCGATTGTCGTACATTTACCAGAAAAAATTATGAGATTAAAGTTACATAGTTACGATGAAAAAACAAGTTTTGGCTGGATCTCTGAGGAGCTATGAGAGAGGATGGATCTCTGAAGAGCTATGAGCGAGGATGGATCTCTGAGGAGCTATGAGAGAGGATGGATCTCTGAGGAGCTATGAGAGAGGATGGATCTGTGAGGAGCTATGAGAGAGGATGGAGGATGGATCTCTGAGGAGCTATGAGAGAGGATGGATCTCTGAGGAGCTATGAGAGAGGATGGATCTCTGAGGAGCTATGGCCCGTACACGCTGATGAACTAATCGTCAAAATGATCATAGAAACCTTTACTTAACTCTTCAGGCAGATATGCCATCTACTTGAACCTTCTCAGTTTTTAAGGATTTGAGCTTTTCTTTGTCTTTTACAGGAATACACTTCTAATCTAATCTGTGTTTTTGACATCACTAGAATAATGAGGGAAGAAGTTTTGACAAATGCTCGAAGGGCTAAGTAGACTTAAGGACAAGGCTGAACAACTACTTTTTAAACCTGACCACGGTTAGTCAAATGTGGGGGTGGGGTGTTAGAGCTCTTCTTCATGTCTTGCTGCCAATATTCATAATTGCAATATTCATGGTGTTGGCAGCAGAGGACGTGATGGCCGCTGCCCTCACAGTCAGTCTTCAAAGACAATCAGAAGAAGTTGGTTTGTGGACAAATATGTGGTTGTCTTTGTGTGTCTGCATGGGTGTGCATGTTGTGTGTGTGCATGGGTGTGCATGTTGTGTGTGTGTGTGTGTGTGTTAGAGGACACACAGACACACACAAACAGCTCATTTAAAGCTGCAACGCCTACTGTTTTAATAATTGGTTAATCGTAAAAAGGGATTTTAATGCAAAAAAGGCAGAAAAAGCTATTTCCAGTTCTGACATATGGAGATTTCCTGCTCTTTTCTGTCCTTATATTATATTAAACTGAATATCTTAAGGTTTTGGGATTTAATCGCATCAATCTTTTTTAGTTTTAAATATATTTTTCAATGATACAAAAATGATCATTCCCTCCAATATCGTGAATCGTATAGCAAGATAAAAAATCAAAAAATAATCAAAAATAAACAAGCCCTACAACAAAGCTGGTACCCAAAACGCGGATAAATCCAAATAATCTGTAAACATAAACACACACACACACACTCACACACACACACACACACACACACACACACACACACACACACACACACACACACACACACACACACACACACACACACACACACACACACACACACACACACACACACACATTTAATACTTTCTCTTTCGAACACATGCATGCCCACATTGATGGTTTTTAATCTCATTATGTCTCGTCTAATTTAATCTGAGCCCTGCTGGCGTGCTCCTCTCCTCTCCTCCCATCTCCCCTTTTCTCCTCTCCTCTCCTCTCCTCTCCTCCCATCTCCACTCCGCCCCTCCTCTCATCTTCAGACAAATAGTGGAGGAAGGGGGAGATGAATGAATGAAAGATAAACTGGCCTGGAGCAACACCGACGAGTGATGGATGGGACGAGGGTTAGAAAGCTAAAGTGGTGGATGAGGAAAGATGTAGAGGACGATGGAGAGGGAAGTGATGAAGACAGAGAGGGGGAAACAGACCAGGAGAGTCTCTCACTCTTTCTGTCTTTCTCTCTCTATCTCTCTTTCTCTCTCTCTCTTTCTCTCTCTCTGGGTTTTAATCTAACAAACGCCGCTCAGTCGGTATCAGGGCGGACATTTTGGTAATTAGAGAGAAATGCTGCAACAGCTGTTTCACCATGACCTCGTGTTTCCTCCGTCGTGCTCCATCACACACACTGAGGTTCCGTGATACACTTCTACACACACACATACACACACACACTATAGCGGTGGCCTTATGTAACCCGCTCAGTCGATCCACGCTATTATGTAACTACGCTTGAAGGATGGATCGACACACAAGCACACACGCACACGATTACTGACATTGATTAGCTTCCACAGTTATTGACGCTCGTGTGAATGCAGCCATTAAACACTGACAAACACATTGTTTACACGTGTGTGTCTGAGTGAGAGATTTATTGAGTGAGTAAGAAAGTGAGTGAGTGAGTGAGTGAGTGAGTGAGTGGTGCTTCGTTGGTCTGGCAGGACCAGAGAGCTGAAACCGGAAAGCAATAAACTGTCAAAGCGTTGCCAAAACCAACAACTACAAGAAGACAGACAGCTTCAAACTAACAGCTTTATGGCTGAACATTTACAGTTAAATCAATACTACACACACAGACAGAGACAGACACACAAAAACACACACACACAGAGAGAGAGAGAGAGAGACAAACACGTATATATTAGTGCAAATCACACAAGGAGATCAGGGCTCCAATCCAATGTCAGCCGGGCCTATTCAAAACCCATTACCATCATCATAACCATTAGAACAGTTCCACACCGTTAAACATCATCCGGCCCATTTAGACAAACACGCCCTGAATCTACCCCATCACCCAGGACCATCTCATCCGATGCAAATGGTCCCGACTCGTCCACGACTGTCTCCTCTCTGATTAACCAATTCTAATCTGAGCCATTCAGGCGTGCGCTATGATGACTCGCTGCTAATCCTGGCTGCAGTGGCGGGGAGGGGTTAACAGCTGATCCCTCTTCAGGAATATCAACAGAGACAAGTAATCACACAGAACTCAAACTACAGGACCACAAAACCACCAAAAAAATATAAAAAATAAACATATCTGAAACAAAGTCTCTCCTGATTGAAATGACAACAAACGCGTCAACATGATACAAGCCTTCCGTGACTGCCCACCGCCCCACAGACTAAGACGGGTGCATGTATCTGTAAACGCCTGTACGTGTATCTGTAAACGCCTGTACGTGTATCTGTACATGTATCTGTAAACGCCTGTAAATGTATCTGTACATGTATCTGTACATGTACAGGCCTTTAGAGATACATGTATCTGTACATGTACAGGCGTTTAGAGATACATGTGATACATGTACAGATACATGTATCTGTACATGTATCTGTAAACGCATGCAGACCTGCAGCCACACATGAGAGGAGCAACATTCAACCGCATTTGAAACATGGAGCTGATCTGCATTTGGTGTGTGTTTTCCCCTCGTAGAAATCTGTAGTAAATCAAAGCAGGCTCATTAAACACAGAAATATACAGACAGAATGTGTGTGTGTGTGCGTGTGTGTTTGTGTGTGTAAGAGAAACACAGGAACACATATAGAAGAATAAAGTGAGGGATTGAAATAGGATGAGAGGGGGCAGGGACGATGGAGTTTTTATTCTGATGACTCAGAGTCCTAGTTAGAAGAGTCCCGATTAATCACGTAGCTGAATATCGAACTGGTGATAAGAGTACATGTTACACACACACACACACACACACACACACACACACACACACACACACACAGGCTAATCGCTGCTTCTCTTGTCTTGTTTAGAAATTCAGTCAGATCAATATTAGTCTCTCATTGGCAGACCTTCCTCCACAGCACAGCGGAGGAGTGTCCACACAGCATTCTGGGCTAGATAGTCTAGCTAGCTGTCTGGATTTACCCTGCAGAGATCTGAGGACCAGGTCACCATAGTCCTCAGATTGGACAGATAGTCTAGCTATCTGTCTGGATTTACCCTGCAAAGATCTGAGGACCAGGTCACCATAGTCCTCAGATTGGACAGATAGTCTAGCTAGCTGTCTGGATTTACCGTGCAGAGATCTGAGGACCAGGTCACCATAGTCCTCAGATTGGACAGATAGTCTAGCTAGCTGTCTGGATTTACCCTGCAGAGATCTGAGGACCAGTTCTCAGAAATCCACCGGAGGTTAGAACGTCAACACAGAGACAGCTGACAATGAGGGAGATACAACGAAATTTCCGGCGATGCCTTTATGAATCGCCGTCGATGTAGACATGTTCCATAATAACGTCTAATTTCAGATTCATTGCCCCGGCCCACTGTTCGGATCCTCAGCTCTGTCCCCAGGCTGCGGTCCCGTCCACCCAGCATCCACCATCTTCACCAGGGGTGCACCGATTCAGATATCAAGATCAAATATCGGACCTAATATTTACAAAATAGCTGTATTGGGTATCAACAGAGACACAAAGCCCTGGCATCGGTATCGGGTATGGACAGAGACACAAAGCCCAGGCATTGGTATCGGGTATGGACAGAGACACAAAGCCCAGGCATCGGTATCGGGGATGGACAGAGACACAAAGCCCAGGCATCGGGTATGGACAGAGACACAAAGCCCAGGTATCGGTAT
>NC_048407.1:33380182-33383982 GCF_013103735.1 Etheostoma cragini
TCGGGTATGGACAGAGACACAAAGCTCAGACAGAAAAAGTTGGATCAGTCCCTGATTTTCCCTTGGTCCTCATGTCCGCTACTGTCCAGCATAGCTTCAGACTCTGTCTCCTGAGTCTACGCTGAGCTTTACTCGTAAAAAAGCTGCATTATCTCTGTGTACACACAGTGAGGCCCAACATGCTCCTGGTTGCTAAGCGACAGTTCGAGGTTGCAGCAGTGAATGTGATCAGTGTTTGGGGGAGCGAGGCGTTTTTTGGGGTTGGGGATCGATCACACCATTCGTCTTCAAATGGGGACTCCATTTAATAGAGTTGTTTTGTTTATGATTGGACGGCTTTGCCAAATGACATCCCCATTTCCTCCTTCTTCTTCTTGTTTTTCTTCTTCTTCTTCTTCTTCTTCTTCTTCTGCCACTGCAGCCATCTTAAAAGGTTGTTACAGCATCATCATGCCGTATTTTGACAGAGGGCTGCGTTGGGGGTTTGTTTTTGGAAAATAGAAAGCCTCCTCTCCCTGAGCACCGTGTGCTCTGGGAGCTGCTCTTTCTGTGCTGTACCTATGGATAAATTATTTATAGGAAGCGACTCTGTGTTATTTTAAGACTGGAGACGGAGTGATTTCGGCGTCTGTGGGGTTTGTGTGCACACAGCTGCACGTGTGAGAGACCCCATGGCGTTCTCCGAGACGTATTGATTAGGGTTAAAGCGTGTAGCGGGTAAACAGCCGAGGGGAACCGGCAGTGACGGACGGCTTCCTGCACTCGTTCCACATTTGAAGTCCCACGGCTGTCAGAACAGTGTGGTTCTCCGCCTGCCTTCCTGAGGTTCCCACAGCAACAACCAATCAATACTTAATAATCAGATGATGGATACGTGAGCTTGACCAGACATGTCACATGTCATGTCAGACAACCACAGGGTGGACCATTCATTTAAAAAAGTGACAGAAAACAGAAAAACATCAGATGTGGAAGATAAGATGAAATAACAACAAATCCTCTGATATGGGTCGTTTGCTCCCTCTACTACGACCGAGGTTTGTTAGCCAGCCTCCACAAAGCGTAGCTCACATGGCGCCATTTTGATGCTACCAAGCCATCACTAGCCGTTAGCATCCCATTGACTCCCATTCATTTTGGCGTCACTTTGACAGTGAATAACTTTACATCGGAAGCGTTTAAAGACTCTATTTGTCCGTTGTTTATGTCTACAGTAACACGACGATGTATTAAAAGCTCCGTTACCTAGTAGCTCACATTATGGCTCCGTAGCAGATGTTTTTGTAAAAATAGGCTAATAGTTGTGTCATGACCACGCGACTTACTGTCGCATAGGAGAGGAATTACCGTATTGTCAGGAGAAGCACGCAGACAGTTTGGACTTCCATCAGCTGTTTAGGTTTAATTACTAATGTTAACTAGCACGTTACTTAGCTGTGATTAGCCTGTGTCTATGGTCATGTTAACTAGCATGTTAGTTAGCAGTAATTAGCCTGTGCCTATGTTAATGTTAACTAGCATGTTAGTAAGCGGTAATTGGCCTGTGCCTATGTTGATGTTAACTAGCATGTTAGTTAGCAGTAATTAGCCTGTGTCTATGTTAATGTTAACTAGCATGTTAGTTAGAAGTAATTAGCCTGTGTCTATGTTAATGTTAACTAGCATGTTAGTTAGCAGTAATTAGCCTGTGCCTATGTTAATGTTAACTAGCATGTTAGTTAGCAGTAATTAGCCTGTGTCTATGTTAATGTTAACTAGCATGTTAGTTAGCAGTAATTAGCCTGTGCCTATGTTGATGTTAACTAGCATGTTAGTTAGCAGTAATTAGCCTGTGCCTATGCTAATGTTAACTAGCATGTTAGTTAGCAGTAATTAGCCTGTGTCTATGTTAATGTTAACTAGCATGTTAGTTAGCAGTAATTAGCCTGTGCCTATGTTAATGTTAACTAGCATGTTAGTTAGCAGTAATTAGCCTGTGTCTATGCTATCTCCTAACATACACCTACGCTCTCCGTCTCTGCTGATTGGGAATGATTAAAATTTCTCTTGGCACAGCTACCAGAAGACTTTACTTCTTGAATTTTCCCTATCTATCTATCTACCTACCCATCTATCTATCTATCTATCTACCTATCTATCTTTTAGACTTTTATTACATAGGACAGCTTAAATTGTCTGTATTTATATAGCGCTTATCTAATCTTAACGACTATTTAAAGTGCTTTAACATATTAAAGGAACCATTCACACACATTCACACACAGTGGCCGAGGCTGCCGTCCAATCACGTACGTATCAGTCCGGCTCTATTAACTACCAACAATAGGTATTGGCCTCCTTGAAAAAACAATATCAGTCAATCCCTATGACAAATGCTGTGTAAATCACACACACACACACACACACACACACACACACACACACACACACGGGCCATCTGTCTACGCAGCAATGGGCCGAGAGAAAGCTCTGAACACTTTCTTCTCTATTATGTTTCTTCATTGTGATTCTAAGCCTACTTTATGACTCCCACGGCTTTATATCCTATTTACCTGGAGACTACCTCTGGTGGGTTCTCATTCAACTCTGAAAAGGGAATAGCTGCAGGCCATCGTCTCTCAACACAATGCAACGTCTCAGGATGACTGCAAAACTTTGAGTTAGCTTACAATGTTGACCTCGTGGATGGAGAAGGTGGGTCAGCACGTTCAGCCGCCTGACCTCCGAGTCAACCTGAAGGGATAGTTCGCATGTTTTTAAAAGCGTGAGCACAAAACACAACAAGTGATCCACCAATAGAAAGGATAAATCTTGTGCACATGGAGCATGGAGATGTACATGTTCCTATAGAGCACTCTTCTAGTCTTAGCGACTACTCAAAGCGTCATTCACACACATTCACACACTGTGGCAGAGGTGCCACCTGCTCATCAGATACACACTCACACACATCTACACACCTGCTCATCAGATACACACTCACACACATCTACACACCTGCTCATCAGACACACACTCACACACATCTACACACCTGCTCATCAGATACACACACACACATCTACACACCTGCTCATCAGATACACACACTCACACACATCTACACACCTGCTCATCAGATAGGTCTTTTTCTCTTCTTCTTTGACTTAATTTCAGGGATGACAGACAGTGAGTGAACACAGTCAGAATTACATTTAAAAAAAAGTATGTCATATTAAGTATTGTTAGTAGGGCTCCAACTAGGGATCATTTTCTTTGTTGATCAATCTGTGGATTAATTTCTGGATGATTAGATGAGTTAGATGGAAATCAAAGAATGGTATGGGACCATCTCTAAAACCAACAGATCCAGCAAAACGTCACCGCGGTGGGTCCGTTCTGATTGGTTCAACTTGTCAGTTCTGAGAGCTCATCATCCTGATATCAAACATCTGGAAACATCCCAACGGTAAGTGAGTCAGGGTAATATTACATCAATAGGACTTTGTTGTTCGGACAGACTTGCCCCCACTGCTAAAAAAAAAAGCCTAAAAGGAACCACTGGACACAGTGAAAACCTTGTAAAAACATCCGTTTAAGTTATTTTTTCCTTTGCAAAAACCCAAATATGTATGTTTGAAATCAGGTCTTTACATTTTATGCTCATATTGTTATCTGGAGCAACATCACAGCCTGGCCTTAACGCAGAAGCCTTTTGTTCCAGAAGTCAAAGCTTGGACACGTTATTGTCTTTAGAGACAGAGTCGTTGAGCTGCCTGCTGCACGGCGATGAGAGACACCCCCCCCCCCCCCCCCCCCCC
>NC_048407.1:33384082-33385230 GCF_013103735.1 Etheostoma cragini
TCTTATTCCTCAAAAAGCCCTTTAACGTTAAGGGGACCAGCATTTTGTCCCCACAAAGCAGTCAGGTCCCCATAAGTAAACTGTATTCCCGGTTTTTGGTCCCCACAAATGTAGCTAAACCTGGACCACGCACACACACGCACACACACACACACACGCACGCACACACACAGGCACACCCACACCCACATGAACGCACACAGACACACACACACCCACACACACACAGTAATGCACAAACACCGACACACGTACACAAACATCCACACACACTGGCATGCACACACAAACACACACACCCACACACACACATGCACGCACACAGGCATGCACACACAGACACATGCACAAACTCACATGCCTACACATACACACACAAAGCCATGCATACACACACACACACAAACGCATGCAGACACACACAAACACAAGCATTCACACAAACACACACACACACACAAACACAAACACAGACACAGACACACACCCACGCGCACACGCACACGCATGCAGATGCAAGCACACACAAACACACGCAGGCATGCACACACAGACACACACCCACGCACAGCAAACTCTCACACTCACACACACACTCACTCACACACACACACACACACACACACATTTCTCCATAACCGATTAGTTGTTTTGTCTCTAAAATGTCAGAAAATTTGTAAATTGAGGATCAGTGTTTTCTCAAAAAGTCCAAGATGGCGTCCTCAGATGTCTCGTTGTGTCCCCAACTCAAAGACATTCAGTTTCCTGTCACAGTGGAGAGAAGGAACTAGAACATACTCACATTTAACACGCTGTCATCCGAAAGTTTCGAGTCAGTCAACCCGATTCATCAATTAATTTAAAAGTTAATTGATTGATCTTTGGAGCTCTAGTATCGACCTTTTCAATGGAATTCCATCGTTAGGCAACAGCCTGGACCCTTGGTAACGTGCTGTCACATGGTGTTGTTTACACACACTGCAACAGGAAATCTACTTGGGGGGGTTTTGTCTACAGTGCACAGGTGAGGACTGTTCAGACACACACTCACACACATCTACACACCTGCTCATCAGATACACACACTCACACACATCTACACACCTGCTCATCAGATACACACACACTCACACACATCTACACACCTG
>NC_048407.1:33385330-33390330 GCF_013103735.1 Etheostoma cragini
ACACATCTACACACCTGCCCATCAGATACACACTCACACACATCTACACACCTGCTCATCAGATACACATCCACACAAATGTACACACCTGCTCATCAGATACACAAACTCACACACATCTACACACCTGCTCATCAGATACACACTCACACACATCTACACTCCGATGGGGCAGCATCGGGGGCAACTAAGGGTTCAGTGTCTTGCCCAAGGACACTTCAACATGGGACTGCAGGGCCGGGGATTGAACCACCAACCTTCATCTGTCCTGTGCTAAAAATAAAGGCAGAAAATGCCACAAAAAAAATAAAAAATCCTGATTCAGGTTCTTTACCTGAATCGTGCAGGTCTAGTTACAACCCCCGCCCCCTAAAACCCAAACGGACCAGTGCCACTACACCCCAAACCTATTATAATAACCTCTACATACATAAAGACATTTGCACCATTGCTTGATGTGGAAAAGGCACAAAATGATGCAGAAAAAGTCACCAGAAATGCAGGAAATGTATCCCCCCCCCCAATGTTGAACCCAAAGTCACGCCCTTGGACAGACAGGCTGATGTTGGAGCTAAATCCTGCTCCGGTCTCAGGGGTTCAGTCAATTAGTGGTCAACATCTCAGATGTTGATGTGTGAATCCTTTTATATTACATAGGATAAATCCTGAGACAAATACAGAGTCAAGCTAACAGCTCTACCCCGAATTTGTCTGGCTCTTTGGCTCTTGGACCCCTAGTTTTATCCATAAAGGGTGGGGTGGAGGGTGGAGGGGGGGGTCTCTAGACCAAAGTGATGTGTCTGTGTGGTTTATTCGTTATCTTTCAGTTGGAATGTGACTGAAAGTTCATGACCCCGATGGATTTATATAAAAAAACAAAACAAAAAAAGGCATTTTGAAACGCTGACATGTGGATCTGGTGGTGCAGGTCCAACAGAAACAGGCTGGGAAACGCAGCAGGTCTTACCTCGATGAGGAAGTCGCCGGTCCGGAGCCCCGCCTGCCATGCCACCCCTCCCTCGTCCACAGACTCCAGGTACTGCAGGGCGGGGAAGGCCGGCGTGGGGGTGAACTCCTCGATGGGCGTGTCCGCTGCACAGCGAGGGGAGGACAGAGGGGGGTAAAGGGTTAAAAGAGGAGGGCAAATAAGGTTAAAGAGAAGGCAAAAATACCTTAAAGAAAACACCTGCTATACAAGACACTGGGGGGGGGGAATCAACAGAGCCTCCATGATAAATGGACTATTCTGCTGAGGGTCTGTTTAATATAACACATATGTGCAATATACCTGTGCATCTTCTTTATTTATTTAATAATAATAATTGTGCATTTTAATATTTTACAAGGGGCTGTCTTTAGGGGCCAAGGGCAATATGCAATTATATTTTTGGCAAGTTTAGGAATGCAATTTTATTTACTTTTACTTGAACTTTTTAATGGTTTTGTGCAATGTCATTCATTTATAATGTCAATGCTTTGTGTGTCTTTTTAACTTGACTTTCTGAGTAATAACGGCACAAGAGTTCCTATGTGTGAAAACACAAATGGCAAATAAAGTTCTCGATTCTCGATACTTGATACCATATTATCATATCTTATTATTATTTTAGGGCCGGGTTCTGTCGTTTCACTGATCCAAAATCTATTAAAAAACATCCAGAATGGATCTGTGTCTGGGCAATCTGCACGATTTGGGAAAAAAATATGAATCATGATTTATTTTATCTTAAAATTGATATCACGATTCTGCCACAGCATCGAAAAAAGTGTCAAAAATGTCGGAAAAAGCGACAATAATGTTTGTTGTAATGTTTTTTTTTTTTTCATGGTCGACGGGATGACAACACAAAGGATAAACACACATGAAAAATAAAAGAAGAATCGTGATCTCAGTTCTAAGCAAAAAAAAATCTCAATTCATATTTTTCCCCAAATCATGCAGGCCTACTCCTACTTACATTCTACAGAAAGAGATCAATTAGGGATTTTTTTTTAATTGATATCACGATTCTCTGCCATTTCTTTCCACATGTTCATGTGTGTTTATCCCTTGTTTGGTCACTTTTCTTTCAACATTATTATGTCTTTTTCTGACATTTTTGTCACTTTTTCAATGGCGTGGGTGCTCTTTTAGATGCATTTTCCAAAAGTTTGTAGATATTTTTAACGTTGACATTTTAGAGCTTATTTTGACAAAACCATTTTTTGTGACAAAATTATTATTATTTTTTTTACTAAAAATGGGTCAAATTGACCCATTTTAATTTGTTTTATATCACAAATATGGATTTCTTTCAACTAAACTGCCCCAAAATTACATAGATGAATCCATACAACATTCTTCATGTAAAGTTAAGGATTACTTTCAGTGAATTCTTTGGGTGTTTTATTTAATCTTATAGCATTTGAATTCTTTTTTTTTTGAGGTCCGTGCATGTCCAATGGATCCATCTGTGATCCACTCAACACCCTCTTATCTTAACTAGTAGTCAAAATAATTCTTAATGCTTGCCTTTTTAACTAAAAACTAATGTGAAATTTGATATAAATGAGGTTCGTTGACCATGAATTCCAAGAACAAGTGTAAAACCTGTTATTAAACCAGCTCAGTTTTTTTTTTTTTTTAAAGCACCAAAAGCTGGAAAAAGTGACAAATAAATCAGAGAAAGCGACAAAAACATCGGGAAAAGCACAAAAAAAATGTCCATCTTCAATTTGGACCTGGAAAGACAAGTTCATGATTAATGGGAAGACATCACAAGGGTTAAGAGTGTTTTGGAGCCTTTTGTGGCAGCTTTTCCTCTATGTTGATTTTACCGTGGCGGCCCGCCATGGTAAAGTTTCTGCCGCCACTGTATCAGAAATAGGGCCGATGCACAGCAAGGTTTCCGCTATGTAGGCTACATGCAGCAGCGGCGCATCACATAGCCTTTCATAAAAAGTCCTAAAATCGACTCTGCAGAGTCTGCTTAACTGAACTCAAGTGAACTCTCATCCGCTCTCTCGACCCTTTAGGGTGAGAAACTGGCACAGTGACAGGACGTCATCATTCGCAAAGTCATGGCAACCGAGTACACCACAGGGCGGGTACTACTTGTCACACAATCGCAAGCAAAGTGACCAACAACAACGAAAGCCGCGGCATGAAATCTGCACTCACACGGACCAAGGGGAAAATAACAGCTACAGTTTATTGGAAAATAGCTCTGTGAAAATAGCTCACTGAATTTGATGAATTCGCTGTTTATCGGACGCCAGTGGAGACAAGAAGCTAACGTTAGCGAACGCTGCGGGAGACGCTGTATTCCCCTACGCGCTGTAATAACGTTTTTTTAAAAGTGGGGGTGCATACCGCTCAAAACTAACATGAAAACCGTGGTTAGTAATGGAAACTCAGCGTTTTGTTTAGTTAAACTGTGTTTAAAATCACCAGTTTCCCATAACGACAACCTACTGTAGGCTACCGTCTATTTGCTGGATGGTTTCAAGGTAACGTCTGGTAGCTAACATTAGCAAATAAGCCCGTTGACAGCAACGATATTGTTCAAATTTTGGCAAAATGTTTCTGACCGTAGTGGTTGTCACTGCCCAATGTGGGGCGAGTGCAGATTTGAGTCACACATGCTCAGATTTAAACGGTTTACAACATATCTGTCATCCTGAAATTTGTAAAATCCATGAATTAATAAACTTTTCTCATTGCAAACAATAACAGAAGAGGGAAATAATTTCAAAACGTTGTAGCCATCTATGATTGTTTGATTGCTAACGTTAGCTCCAAACACCATTCAACTGACAGCCTTTGTTGTGTTTGATGGCTAGCTTGTAGCTAAGCTAGCAGCCATTTTAAAACGGTTTTAGCTATCTATGAATAATTGGTTGCTAACATTAGCTCAAAACTCCATTCAACTGATGTGTTTGAAGCTAACTTGTAGCTAAGCTAGCAGTCATTTCAAAAACATTTTAGCTATCTATAATTGTTTGGTTGCTAACGTTAGCTCAAAACACCATTCAACCAACAGCCTTTGTTGTGTTTGATGCTAACTTGTAGTTAAGCTAGCAGTGAACCAACTTGGTTAAGTAGGTCCAAATTTTACTGTGTTGACATTACAGAAGTCTCTCGTTAGCATCTTATATGCTACTTGTCGCAGAGTGACGCATGCGCAACTCACTCTGTATGCGTACCCACCGTCCCCAACCATCGACACCTATAGTGATGATGATAAAAACTAACAACATATCGTGACGCCCTAGTCTTAACTTTTCAACAACAGTTAACCATCCAGCCTGTACTGAACAACCGCCTCTTTCCACCCCTACACATGGTTTCAACCCAGCCTCCCTCTCTTGCTCTGGGGAAGGTTGGAAAATATTGCGGCTGGGAGAAACCCGTGGTGACAAGTGACACTTCCTATAACTCATCCTCCTACTGGGGCCCAGTCCGCCAGCAAGTACGAGGCTTTCGTGGGGGTATTTACACAATGATGACTGTGTTTCTTTAGGTGTTTGCCTGCATGTGTGTCACAGAGATGGAGACGGAGAAGGGGGTTAAGGGGGGAGAGAGAGAGAGAGAGATGGAAGGGGGGAGAGGGGGGAAAACGGAGGAAAAACGCAGAGAGCAAAAACAGGACATAAGCACATGTGACAGCCTGAGCATCAGTGCATGTTTTTGTGTTCCCCCCCATGCGGGATAAGCTCAGCTGGGTCAGTCCCCCGGGGTGATATAGCAGAGTGTGTCAGAATGACTAGAACATTCCTCTTGTTTCTCAAGGCAAATCCCTTTCTCCTCCCTCTCTCTTTCTTTCTCTCTTTGCATGTCTTACAAAAAAAAGGAACCTAAAATTACTCAATCTACTTCTCGACAGTATAAACCATGGCGTGGACCAATCCGACAGCGCTGCACAGTTGTGGAACGCAACGTGGATTATGACATGGCAAGACTCGTCACAGAAACCGACGCAGCAGCTCGCGCCGGCTATTTTTAGAGCCAATCTCACTGC
>NC_048407.1:33395330-33402970 GCF_013103735.1 Etheostoma cragini
CTAAAAAAAAAATCACAATTTTACAATCACAATTTTGCAGAAGAAGAAGAACAACAGGGGAAATGTTGTGATTGTCTATTCCGGTAAGTGTGCATGGTCGACATGCACGATTTAAGACAACACTCCCCTGTTGAAATCTACGCACTACGCAAGTCAGTACGTAGTTTACAAAGTGTAGCCTACGGCCTGTTACTGCTCCGTTTGAGACGCACTATAGGTTTCTAGGCTATTACTTGGAGTGAAGCGGAAGGTTTCAACCTATTTATCCATTACTCTGCCATCTATTTTAACAGTTAGTTCAACATTTGGTCAACTATTTTTCTAATTATGTCAACTGTTTGCTAACTGTTGAAATCGTTAGCTAACAATTTCAACAATTGGTTAACTAGTTCAAGAGTAGGCTAACTATTTCAACAGTTTGATAACTATTTCAACTGGTTGGTTAACTATTTCAGCAATTGCCTATCTATTTCATCAGTAAGCTTACTATTTCAACAGTTAGCTTACTATTTCAACAGTTAGCTTACTATTTCAACTGGTTGGTTAACTATTTCAGCAATTGGCTATCTATTTCAACAGTTAGCTTACTATTTCAACTGGTTGGTTAACTATTTCAGCAATTGGCTATCTATTTCATCAGTTAGCTTACTATTTCAACAGTTAGCTTACTATTTCAACTGGTTGGCTAACTATTTCAGCAGTTGGCTAACTAATTCATCAGTTGGCTTACTATTTTAGCAATTGGCTAACTAATTCAGCAATTGGCTAACTAATTCAACAGTTGGCTAGCTATTTCAACAGTTGGCTAACTAATTCAACAGTTGGCTAGCTATTTCAACAGTTGGCTAACTATTTCAACAGCTGGCTAACTATTTCAACAGTTGGCTAACTATTTCAACAGTTGACTAACTATTTCAGCAATTGGCTAACTAATTCATCAGTTGGCTAACTATTTCAACAGCTGACTAACTAGATCAACAGTTGGCTAACTAGTTCAACAGTCGGGTATTTATTTCAACAGTTGGTTAACCATTTCAGCAGTTAGTTTACTATTTCAACTGGTTGGTTAACTATTTGAACAGTAGGCTAACTATTACAACAATTGGCTAACTTGATTTTCAGTCGCCAGACACTGCTAACTATTTCAACCGGTTGAATTTTTAACCTTTAATTCGCTATTCCAGTTTTTAGCTTTTCAAACCGTTTCTTCATTACCTTTAGTTAATACTGTGAACTGCTTAATTTTCACTTTTAGCTAGTTATTTTTGCCATTTAATCATTACTTTTAGCTAATCTTCTGTGCTAGCTTGTAACGCTACTTAACTGCAACTGTAGCGTTCTGGTGTTACTGTTGTCTTAATGTTGATATGTGAATATTGTCACCCAATCATATCATAATTTCTATTTTTTTTTTTAATAGTTGAGCCACTCTACAATCTTTCCACAACTCCCTGGCAACTGCAAAAGAACCACCTGGGGTCTGGGTACCCCTGTCTTAGAAACACACTGACTTAAACATACATTTGTAAACCCAGACCACGATATTTTCCTAAGCTTAACTAAGTGGTTTTACCCTGCCTGTTAAAAAAATATCCCAAGTGGTCCTGACCAAGCATCAGTATATTTGTCAAATTGGAAGTGAGAGTGTGTTGGACATTCATCCCCTGCTGTCCAAAGTGAAACTTTTATTAGCGTTTGAAGGTCTGGCTCGAGGGCACCGTGGTTAGACAATCACCGAGCTGCACTTATGCTGCATGACTGATGGCTGCTGGAGTAAAGGATGCACAATAAATCCGTCATTGTGAGCTTCTAACCTCTCAATGGCACGCTTTGAATGCGACGGAGTACTCTAAGTCACCGGCTCCTTCCTCCGCATGCTTTCATTTTTAACCACGTGACTCTACAAAGAGTCCTCGGGCACCAGCATCATCAGCACTTTATCTTAGACAGCAGAGAGCTGATGCATCATGTACGAAAATCCACATCTGGCTTTCTTCCCTCTCCATCTTCAGCCTGCTGCAGAATCAGTCAGAATCAGACAGCAAGGATGGATTGCCTGTCCATAAGTCACATTTGAAGAGTAATGGGAAAGAAAAGAGAGCTCCTAAGTGCAAAAAACTTTAAAATTGTCAAGTCGAGGTTTTAGCCTTACATCATCAGGTCATGCAGCGTTGAAGAGTCAGAAACAAACACATTTAAACGTTTTTACAGCAACATATTGCTTCCACTATAAAAACAAACTGCTCTATTTCTTTTTTATTAAAAAGTGACAGGTATTTTCCAAAGTTTTTGTGTCTCATTAACCGATGGGAACAACAATCTTTGAAAATGATTCAGTGTTAAGCTAGACTGCTGCAGTCTGCAGCGGCTAAACAAGCTGCGATGTAACATTAATGGGCAATTACGCACCATCAATTTACGTCCACTAAAAATGATGTTTTTGCCACTGGCTCAGATTATTTTAAGAGTCTGACAACATTACGGAAAGGACTCCTTCATGGAAGACATTTTGTTAAAGAGTAAGAGCTCCGTGAAATCGAAATCGCTGAACCCACCAGTGTTCACATTGTAAAGTAAAACTATTGGAGATATAATCTCTCCACCTAGTCCTGGGTCTTCCCCGAGGCCTCCTCCCAGCTGGACGTGCCTGGACCACCTCCCTAGGGGGGCCCCCAGGAGGCATCCTTACCAGATGCCCAAACCACCTAAACTGGCCCCTTTCGTTTATGTTAAAGTTTATTTCCTAGCTGAGATCTTCCATGGATCTCGAAATTCACATGGCTCTTTAGACTAATGGACCACAATTCACATTTAGCCATCACTGCACGGGGGGGGGTGGGGGGGGGGGGGGGGGGGGGGGGGGGGGGGGGGGGGGGGGGGGGGGGGGGGGGGGGGGGGTGGATGGTCGGGCTCACCTTGACCCATATTGGACACTTACACTCAGAGAAAACAACGTTCCAGCATGTTCAGAGTCCTGCCGCAAGAAATCCAGGAGAGTAATGACATGTCACACTGTCCTTCGTAGTCTTATTACCACACATGCCGGTATTTTCATGTATTATATAAATTAGGTTGTTTTTTTTAAATAAAATTGTGGCTTTAATTAACCCTCGTGTTGTCTTCACCTTCGGGACCCTCTCGTGTCCCTCGGGTCAAACTGATCCGGGATTTATTTGGGGTTTTAAAAACCCTTCTGAAATAAAATTTAACTGCATAATCTATAAAAAAATATTATCTTTATCTTAATTCAAACAGCTGAGATGTTTCATATGTTTAGGGAATGCATCAGTCTCTACTAGCACACTATTAAACGTGGAAGTGGGGTTTGTTTTGTGTCATAAGGTTATAATTCGTATTAAAAATCCACTATGGAAACAACATAAGTGTCATATCCAGAATAATGTTCTGAGTCAGGAATACATGTTTATCTCAGGAAATAAGGAAAGGACGCTGATTTCAGGTAGAAAAAAATGTAACTTGTTCCATTTTTCTTCTTGTAAAAATTTAAAATGGGTCAATTTGACCTGAATACCATACAAGGGTTAAATTTAGAACTCAAATACATTTTTTGCATGTGGCCCTTATTGTCTTCCGTATTTTGTGTTATATTGCTATTTTGTTGATCTGAAGGAAATTACTCGATCTTTTTGCAGGACTTGCCAAACCAGCGGCCTAGCTTTCATTCACCAAACTGCAGAAGCATTACCATCTTAGGAAGCCGGTTCCAGGAGTTGATGAAAGACAACATGTCAACATGTCAGGTTAGAATCATGAGAAAGGACAACGACACTGCCTTAAACCCTTGTGTTGTCTTCCAAATCAAACATGAAAGAAATCACTTTTTCTGACATTTTTCTCCCTTTTTTAGTTATTTGATATTTCTAATGTTGACATTTTCAGCTTATTTTGAAGGCTCATGTTTTTGTAATGAAAAAAACTGAAAGTGGGTCAAATTTGACCCGAGGACAACATGAGGGTCAAAGCACATCCTCACATACAAATACATGTTAATGTGTTTCCATACTGGATGCAGGAGGTGACAAGAAGTAGAGCTGCAAAATGAATTGATTAGTGGTCCACTTTTAAATCCATCTGCAACTATTTTGATAATCAATCAATTTGAGTGATTTTGCATGGAAAAAAAGTTAAACTTCTCTGCTTGTTAAATGTGAATTTATTCTAGTTTCTTCTCTCCTCTGTGACAGTAAAACTGAGTATATTTGAGTTGAGGACAAACAAGACATCTGAGGACGTCATCTTGGGTTTTTTGGGAAGCACTGATCATGTTAAGAATTCAGTGGAGGAAGTATTCTGATCATTTACCTAAATAAAATAACCAAAATGTCCGCCCGCCCTACTCGGCTGCCCACCTAGATACTGCTCATGTGGGACTGAAGTGTGACGGAGAGTTGCTGGTGCAATTCCTGCCCTGCTCGGCTACATGCCTGATGATGCTGGACAGGAGACTATGGAGTGATCAAACTCATTCATACTCCTGTTGCTGAAGGACACTCGGCTCACCTGCGTGGGATTGATTCCTTTAAATCAGATTTGTTCACGATGGAGAAAACATAAGCGCAACGTGTCTCCCACACACACACACACACACACACACACACCAACACACACACACACACACACACACCAACACACACACACACACACACACACACACATACACACAGAGTTTCAGATTGCTGTGATGGCATGTGTTGTTGTTGAGGATGCAACTGACTGTAAACCCACAGATTCACACACACACACACACACACACACACAAACAGAGACAGGCACACACACACGCGCACATATATACACACACACACACACACACACACACACACACATAGATACACACACGCACACAGGCGCACACACACACACACACACACACTGAGTGTCAGATAGTTGTGATGGCATGTGTTGTTGAGAATGCAGTTGACTGTAAACCCACAGATACACACACACACACACACACACACACACACACACACAGACATAGATACACACACGCACACACACACACACACACACACACACAGAAAGAGAGACACATCCATCTTTGTTTGTAATGAAGCTTGTATTGAAGTGGATGTGACAGAAGAGTCCAGCAGAATAACCACAGAGCAGAAGACGGTGACGGTACCATCAGACAGGACTTTTCATTGCATCATATAGGGGACTTTTGGTACTTTTCAACCTGGACCCTCTCTTTCCATGCATTGGTGTTTAAGTGCATGATGTGAAAAAGAATCTTTGGTCAATTTCCGTCCAATAAAAGTTCTATTTTTGCTGCTGACAGGCTCAGATTATTATTCCAAGTGTCTGACAACATTATGGGAAGAATCCCTACAGAGATACTCCTTTATGTTAAAGAGTAAAATCCTTTTTGTTTAACCAGAAACGGCCCCGAAATCCCCATCACCGTACTCACCAGAATCCATGTAAATAAACAGTACTTTAAGCATGTATGGAACCAGCATATTTCCACATGTAAATGACTGAATTATGGGTTTATTTTAACCAGACCAGAGTGTTGATTGTTGGAAAAGTGTAAAGACAAAACCTTTGAGGCCTGTGAGTTTTATATTTTTTGTATGTAGACTTTGAATGAAGTGTGTTAAACCATGATAGAATTACTGTTTATTTACATGCAGTCTGGTGGGTTTGGTGATGGTGATTTCGGGGCTGTTTCAGTTTCTAGAAATAGTCTTTAACTAAAAGGTCTATCTCTGTAGGGATCCTTCCCATAATGTGGCCAGACACTTAGAATAATAATCTGAGCCCGTTGGCAGCAAACAGCACTTTTTGTGGATGTAAATTGAAGGTGCACAATTGCCCAATAACGTTACATTGCAGCTTGCATCTCGCTTAATAATGGACCCGTTTCAAAGATCTCATGTTCACATCAAGTCACTTAGACACAAAACCATGGAAACATAGGGTAGAAAAACAATAGTAACCCCTTTGTCTAATAATATACCAGTTTCAACAAGCGTCTTGGTCCAAGGTCCAGGTTATAAAAACCTGAAATTACCCTTTTACCTCTTTTTCTACTACGACTTTCCACTTTTTTTTAACTCAAGAACAGAGGAAAGGTTTTCACCCAAAGCTGACTGACAGCTCGATATGAAGACAAATAGCAGATTAGAATGCCGATTTCATTTTAGGACTATATGAAAACCTCCTGGTATTAGTAGAACAATCTTTAATGAAGCAAAAGTGTTAAAGAATCCGGTGTTAAATTCATGATATTTGTGTGATTTCTGTACCTGATCTGGAACCAGGACTCTGTGTGAGGCCTTACCTGGAGGCGTCGAAGCTGTCGTAGGATCCCACCGTGTAGTGTCTGAAGAGCTTCCGTCTGTCAGCGCGGTCCGTTCGGGAATCTGCCGAAACACAGCGGAGGGAGATCAACGTTCCCGTCCCGTTTGTAAGCAATAACAGGAGTGGGTTACAGATCCATGGAGGACAGCCGTCCTGTGGACAGGTGGACTGTCCCCACCCGGGACAAACAGCACGTAGAGACGATGCACGTGACAGAGAGCTGCCTCCAATCCGATAACACCAGGTCGACCTTTGTGTGACGACCCTTCCCAATCTGCCGGCCTGTCATGTTCTGCTCCTTTTTGTTTTCAGGTGCTGAAAGGTGAGTTGGGAGGGTGGTCTGTACTAGAGGACGGATACCCGACCCGAGCCCGAGCATTTTGAATTTAAAACAGCTTATTATGTAGGTAACCAACGGGCCTGAATGTTCGTTTTTGGATTAAAATAAATGTCAAATATTACCCTAACATCCGTCTTCATGTGTGCGGAAATTTGTTAAACTAGCTGTGACGACGAAAGACGTGCGTATTAAGCTACATGTGGCAGGCCGAATGCCTTCCTACAATTGCTTAATAAAAGCGGGCTTTCCACACAAACAAACGTACATGTGTCATTAGTATGAGAAACAAATGCGATTTTAACTGTGTCGGACTCGGACAGAATAATCCGGCCTGATCCGCACTCTAGTCTGTACCTGGCCAGGTGGGCGTGGCCTACAGAGGGCATAAAGGCCTCGGCCCTTCTGGGAGTCTCACTCTCTCTCAGCTGGTCCCACTGGAGCATATCCACCATTTTGTTCCTTTGTTTGGTTCATCTTGCAACACCCTTCACTTCATTCATTCACTCATCCATGCGTGGCAACTACGACTGATGTCTTCTATGCTTACACACCCCACTGTTACCCTTATGTTGGGTTACGTTATGTTATTAGGGTATTTAGTTGAATAAACTTCTTTTTGGTTACATTATCTGTGTGAGACCTCCCTTTTTGTAGCCGGCTTTGAGCCAGGCGGTAGCTGCCGTCTATCCGGGAATCTGCCGAAACTCAGCGGAGGGAGATCAACGTTCCCGTCCCGTTTGTAAGCAATAACAGGAGCGGGTTACAGATCAATGGAGGACAGCCGTCCTGTGGACAGGTGGACTGTCCCCACCTGGGACAAACAGCACGTAGAGACGATGCACGAGCTGCCTCTTCGGGATCCGATCCAATAACACGGCAGGACCTTTCAACCTTAGTGTGTGTGTGTGTGTGTGTGTGTGTATGTGTGTGTGTGTGTGTGTGTGTGTGTGCGTGTGTGTGTGTGTGTGTGTGT
>NC_048407.1:33403070-33405566 GCF_013103735.1 Etheostoma cragini
TTTTAAGGGTATTTATACCCTTTATCTTCTTGAATCCTCCTTTAAGGGTATTTGTACCCTTTATCTTCTTGAATCCTCCTTTTAAGGGTATTTATACCCTTTATCTTCTTGAATCCTCATTTTAAGGGTATTTGTACCCTTTATCTTCTTGAATCCTCCTTTTAAGGGTAGTTGTACCCTTTATGTTCTTGAATCCTCCTTTTAAGGGTATTTGTACCCTTTATCTTCTTGAATCCTCCTTTTAAGGGTATTTATACCCTTTATCTTCTTGAATCCTCCTTTAAGGGTATTTGTACCCTTTATCTTCTTGAATCCTCATTTTAAGGGTATTTGTACCCTTTATCTTCTTGAATCCTCATTTTAAGGGTATTTGTACCCTTTATCTTCTTGAATCCTTCTTTTAAGGGTATTTGCATGCCACTGATCCCCGTGTGTTTCATATCCACATGTTCAGCTTTCTGGAGAGCAAGGCTCAACATTGTTCCACAGCAATGTGTAAAGAGATAATTTGGCCCTAAATCTGAGATATTTCTTAATCCTCTTAATAGGTTTTGTGTCAAAGGGAAAATCAAAGTTCTTTCTTTGGTCTCCCTAAGGAGACATTTGTTTTGGACACTGAGTAACTTACTTAGCTGCGAGAGTTACAGACACAACAACAACAAGCCCGGGGTTAAAAACAACTAAAAGACAAATGGGCAGTCAGCAGATGGAAATGAGTTTGAGTTGAAGATGAGTTTACAAAAGTCTTGGGTTCACAAAAAGTACCGTAATATACGTATAAAATAGGAAATGAATGTGTTTCATGTGAAGCTGTGTAATATCACTTTTTGTGCAGGAGTGTCAAACGTTGCTTGGACTCAACGGTGTGTCCTTTGTCCTCAGCGGCTTAAAGCTGTAGTGCGTCTTTTCTGCCCCCCCCCCCCCCCCCACCGAGGAATTCTAAGTAATGACAACACGGCTAATATCTTTATTATCTGTATTTTATATTTTTCCATTACAAGTGCTTACTTTTCAATATTTTTTATGGTTACCTACTTTTGCTTTAGTCAAAGTCTGCTTTATTGTCAATTTCTTCACATGTCAAGACATACAAAGAGATCGAAATTACGTTTCCCTCTGTCCCACGGTGGAAACAAGACATATTCAACCAATTAGGTCCACAGACAAACATAACATTCAAGTAAACAATATAAAAAGTAAAAATAAGAAGACGTATACAATGAGGAAAATAAGAGCAGCAAAATTTGAGTTAAAAATGTGCAATTATGCATATTTATTTACTTTATAACTCTAATTACATGTTACTTTTAATTTTAACGTCACTTACTTACACTGCAATTTTGTTTCTTGGACTACGGCAACCGAACTTTACAAAACCTTTATTTGACGCCACTTTATATTCAGTCTACCTTCTGCTCATTGGCTGTTGTTTGTTTGTTTGTGTGTTTACTTGTTTGTTTGTGTGTTTACTTGTTCGTTTGTGTGTTTACTTGTTCGTTTGTTTGTTTGTTTTGCTTTTGTTGAAGAAAATGCCGCTGTAACAAAGGAAATTTCCCCGCTGTGGGATGAATAAAGTATCATCTAATCTAATCTAATAATAACTAACTGTGAGATTTTAGGAGTACGTTTTTAAAGGGTTATATGGTACAAAATGCAAACACACAGCATAGGCAGATTTTTTTTTTTTTTGGGGGGGGGGGGGGGGGTTACCCTCGCAATGATCAAAACTGGCCGGGCTAATGAAGTCAAAGAACTTAAATGCCGTGGCAAGCAAATGTTTGTTGGGAAAGAAGTTAAGTGCATAATTTCAAATTCATCCCAAAAGTCACACATGTACATTTTTTTTAATGTGCAGAAAGTTTAGCAGATTCATTAATTACTCATAATAATATTGACATGAATTAAAGACGTTCGCATGCGGAAAAGATACAAATTGTGGCAGAAAACGTCCCCAGAATGCAGGAAATGAAGCATTTGATGCTTAAAGTTTCCTGGTTGAATGTTTTCGCTAGACAGGTGGACAAAAAGATCAATCATCAAGGGTTTTATTTACAATTTACGCATATTTGACAACCCAGAGGTTGCTGTCACTCAATCGACCGTCCCACGGAGTCTCATCGGTGCCTCAAGTACACTCAACGAAGGTGATCAAGTAACATCTAGTCCCTCACATCACGTCTGCCACGCATGCATTCACCAAACAGTCCAGCACTTCCAGTTCAGACTCTCTGAGTCCAGAAAGAAGAGACAGGAGCAAAGAACAGCCCACTGATGAAAATACACAAGGATTATACAAGGTGAATACAACTTAGATACTACATAAAAGTATGCAAAAAATAGAATACTTTTTGAATACTGTAACTGGGGTACAGTGGTTTGAGAAAGTTTACACAGCCATGCTAAAGTAAAAGTAAAAACCAGGGGGGTGTATACTTATGCCCCTGTATTTTAACATAGGGGGTGTATACTTATGCCCCTGTATTTTAACATAGGGGG
>NC_048407.1:33405666-33408166 GCF_013103735.1 Etheostoma cragini
GCTAATGGACAAGAGTCTGGTAGGACCAGGCTAATGGACCAGAGTCTGGTAGGACCGGGCTAATGGACCAGAGTCTGGCAGGACCAGGCTAATGGACCAGAGTCAGGTAGATCCGGGCTAATGGACCAGAGTCTGGTAGATCCGGGCTAATGGACCAGAGTCTGGTAGGACGGGGCTAATGGACCAGAGTCTGGCAGGACCAGGCTAATGGACCAGAGTCTGGTAGGACCGGGCTAATGGACCAGAGTCTGGGCGGACCGGGCTAATGGACCAGAGTCTGATAGGACCGGGCTAATAGACCAGAGTTTGGTGGGACCAGGCTAATAGACCAGAGTTTGGTGGGACCAGGCTAATAGACCAGAGTCTGGTAGGGCCAGGGTAATAGACCAGAGTCTGGTAGGACGGGGCTAATGGACCAGAGTCTGGTAGTCTGGTCATGGGGGGCCGGAGCATGGCGTGGACTGTTCATTAGCCCGCACCCTGAGGACATCAGGGCACAGCTGAGTTAGCAGGGCAGTGTAGCGCTTAGCTTCTTGTGGCACAGCCTAGGGGGACGGAAAGAGACCGGGGGACGAGCAGAGACACATGCAGCTAGTGCACTGGAGAGAGAAGACGAGGCCACGTGCCTTCACGCCGCCTCAGGAAGCTTTAGCATTTAGCATTTAGCATTTAGCAATTAGCATTTAGCATTTAGCAATTAGCAATTAGCATTTAGCATTAGCTTCTGTTGTTTTCTTTCTCCATCTTTCTACAGAACTGGTTGATGGCAAACAGACGCGTCCTACATAGGCGTGGGTTTCGGTAGGGATGCAAGAGATATGCCCCCCCCCCCCTTAAAAATTATGAAAGGCAACTGTTGGAATTTTAAATGTTTTATGTGCGTAAACGTTGTGTGTGATTCGCATTTTAAACATTTAAGCTAAAAGGCAAAAGCATTATTTCAACAGAAATGAAGACACGTTGGTCATGAGTTAAGTTGTTTTGCAGTACTTCTTTCTGTTCTATAACATGAGATGTTCTGGTCCACTCCGTTATAATCCAGCCTCTCCTAAATGTGTCAGAAGCAGATTTGATGATCAGGGTCCACGTCCTGGGTCTGGTTCCAGTCCCTCTTTTACAGCCCAACTGAGCTTTAGCTCTGCAAGTCCTGAACTGAGGGTCATAAACTCTCAGTTACAGTCCAGCTGAAAAGATAACGAATAAGCACAGAGACACATCACACCACTGGGACCTAGACCCCGCCCCCCTTAGTGGATCAGACCAGGGGTCCAAGAGTCAAGGATCCAGACGGAGGAAGGGGAGACTGTAGACTTAAACTTTGGAGCCTATACCTTTAAAAAGGTCTCATTCTCTGATCCATAGTTGTTGAGATGCACGTGAGTCCTCTACAAAAACATCCCCCATACGTGTGATGTTTGGAATATGTGAAAAGTTTTGGACAATACAGGAGAATAATAGGTTTGTTCCCCAGGCAACGGCTTTTTGTACGTTTTCTCCCGACATTTTTGTAGTTTTCTTGAGTCTATGTCCATTTTCTTTCCACGATTATGTCACTTTTTTTCAACATTTTACTGCTTATTGTGGTGTTTTTATTGCTATTTTCAACGTTTTTGGAGCTTTTGTTGTTGTTTTTGTAATTTTCTTTAATAGCTTTAACTTTTATTTATTCATTAAGACTGCCCCCCCCCCCCCCCCCCCCCCCCCCCCCCCCCCACAGCATTTCCTGTGCCAGCCTTGTCCCTTACATAAATAAAGACATCTGCAACAGAAATTAAGGCAGAAAAGCCACAAATTGTTGCATAAAAATTCACCAGATTGCAGGAAATGTACATTTTTTGGCGGTGAAAAACCCCTTCATCTTTTGTCATAAGTTTTTGGAAAATTTTTGGGTTGTTTTGGACTTTTTGTTGCTTTTATCAACGCTTTTGTGTCTCAGTTGTCACTTTCTTCAAAGACTTTTTCCTTTAAATTTGAGTCTTTTTGCCTTTTTTCTTATGTTTTTGTCATTTCTTCTTCAACTCTCTCCCCCAAATAAAAGAGGACTACCCCTATAATGTGCCCCCCCCCCCCCCCCCCCCCCCCCCCCCCCCCCCCCCAGCTTCATGCAACACCGAGCGCTTCCACTTACAGCTCCTCTCGTCGGCGGCCTTGGCCGGGACCTCCTCCACGCAGTCTGCTGGAAACCAGCCCACCTGGCCGCGGGCGCTGCCCTCCCAGAACCCCCCCTCCCCGATGCTCAGAACTAGGCCGAGAGAGAGAGAGAGAGAGAGGGGGGGGGGGAGAGGGGGAGAGAGAGAGAGGGGGGGAGAGAGATGGGGTGAAAGGGGGGAGGCGGGAAAATGGTACGAGGAAAACATTTAAAGCGCTTCATTTAAATGCAACGTTTGAATAGAAGGTAATGCATCATTAAGGCAAATTATTCTGGATTTACACAAAATATCAGAAAGTAACAACGGCTGCACAATGTGTCGTTTGAGTCTCGCCATCACGGCATCAACTG
>NC_048407.1:33411998-33413737 GCF_013103735.1 Etheostoma cragini
ACATATTCCAGTCTGTGATTATCATCAACATCCATTCCTTTAATTTTAGACTCAATAATTCCTAATTTCTGCTTTTCTTACACAAACATTAGGTATAATTTCCTATAAATGAGATTTATTGACCATAAATTCCCAAAATAACAGTAAAACTAAAGTTAATAGGTTAGTGTTATGTGGTGTTGAAAACATCAAAAAAAGTGACAAACATTGAAAAAAAGCGTCAAAAGTTTTGAATATGGGGACATAAATGTGAGAAAAATTGGAAAACATTGACTCGCCGGATGTAATAGTAAAATTTGATGGAATTTCATGAAAATCAACTCAAAGGAAATCCGTTTGGTCTCATCTGATTTTCTCTTGATGATATTCGGCTTCTGTGATAAACACTGATGAAAACGTTATTTGTCGAATAAATAATGAATTGTGATTTTATGATTGCAACCCGCCACAAAACAAAGAAGAAGAAGAAGAACTCGTGAAGGAAATGGCCGACAAAGATTAGGACAAGCCGCGGGACGTCCTGCGGAGACGCTCAGACAGAGAGACATGTCTCAAAAAAGAGTCTTGCAGCGGTGCCGGGGGGGGGGGCAATAAAGACAAGCTGCATCTGCATCGTCGTAGCGATGTTGCTATCAGCTGGACCATGAGCTTCTATGACAACCTGTCCCATAGTGATCATGTGATGGAGACGGCGGCCATTTTGTCCAGAAACACTTCGTTGTTGTTGAACGTTGTGCGAATTCAGTGTGAAAATCAATGGAAACACCTTAAAATGTTTCAAACCGCTCCGTCTTTATCGGCTTTAAAGCCGTTGGATGGAAACACACTTTCACCAGATTTCTCCACATGAGTTTTTTAGTTTTTTTTACCAAAGTTCCGATAATTCGATTGACACGTGGCTGGAAACTCAGCTACTGTCTCTCTGTCTCTCTCCGTCTCTCTGTGTCTCTCAAGCTGTTCCACTAAGTGTCCCTCTGGACACCTGGAGAACTTCCGTTGTTTAATCTGGACGGGGCATTTGATTTTTGGGGGTAAACACCGATGATTCCAAGACAAGTCAGAGACAACAGAAAAGCACCTTGAGTCCAGACTACAGCACTTCATGTGAAAATGTAAAATCAGCAATGACTTGTCGTATCATCGCTGCAACTTTGCACACAACTCCCAGCAGGTTCTTCTCCTGCAGAGTAAGCCGTCACCATGCCTCGCTGCTGGGGGACTGATCCCATACTTGGGATGTGGGAGAAACATTTCCCAGCATGCCACTTGAGATTCAGAGGAGAGTGCATGCGGCCCACGATGCACCGGCGGAGAGAGCGAGAGAAACAGGCAGCCATGTTTTCCCTCATGCTTTTTTCCTTTTTTCGCAATTACCCTTGTGGCTTTGAGGTGCTAATTAGACAGTGTTGATTAATACCAGCTGTGCATAATTTGTGCTATTATTGGACGATCACCCGAGACAAGAAGAGAGAAGGAGAGAGAGAGAGAAAGAGAGAAAGAGAGAGGAAGAGACAGAGAGAGAGAGAGAGAGCGAGAGAGAGAGAAAGAGAGAGGAAGAGACAGAGAGAGAGAGAGAGAGAGACAGAGGGAGAGGAAGAGAGAGAAGGAGTGAGAGGGAGTGGGAGAAAGTGAGCTAGGGAGAGAGAAAGAGAGAGGAAGATAGAGAGGGAGGAAGAGAGAGAGAGAGATATGGAGGGAAAGAGAGGAGGGAAGAGAGAGAGAGACAGAGATGGAGGGAA
>NC_048407.1:33413837-33416655 GCF_013103735.1 Etheostoma cragini
GAGACAGAGAAGGAGGGAAAGAGAGGGAGGAAGACAGAGAGAGACAGATATGGAGGGAAAGAGAGGGAGGAAGAGAGATAGAGAGAGAGAGAGAGAGGGGACAGCAACATTACATTGCCAACACAAATTAAATATAAATCGACGTTGCATCATTTGTCCAGAGCTGCTGAGATCACGTCTTACAAGAATAAAATGTGATCCCATTAAGGTGCATCAACACCTGGAGCAACAAGCAATCTGCATCTGGATCCTCTTTTACTGGCTTCAACACACCTTAATGCAGGTAAGATGCATGGCAACGGCATCTCAGCCAGGTGTAAAGATGGAGCAGGTTATTAATATCAAAGGGAAATTGTAATGTACTTGGCTGCAGGTAACGTTAGCCCACCGTTAGCCAACCGTTAGCTATTAGCTGTTTTGAACACGGTTAAAATGAGTGGCTGTATTTCACTGGAAATGATTCCAACAATGGGACGTATACCTACAGTTTGTTGAGCGAGGATGGAGGATGGATCTCTGAGGAGCTATAAGTGAGGATGGATCTCTGAGGAGCTATGAGCGAGGATTGAGGAGGGATCTCTGAGGAGCTATGAACAATGAGTGAGGATGGATCTCTGAGGAGCTATAAGCGAGGATTGAAGAGGGATCTCTGAGGAGCTATGAGCAAGGAGGGATCTCTGAGGAGCTATGAGCGAGGATCAAGGAAGGATCTCTGAGGAGCTATGAGCGAGGATACACAAGAGCAGCCATCTTGCAGTGCAGCTAAAAGACGTTGCTAACTCCGCCCACACAGCTGACAAAAACGTGACATCACAGAGGAAAGGACGTCTCATGCCTCTTAAACACATTGTCTCGTTGTCTCTCTCCTCCCATGGGAGGACAGACACAACGAGACAATGTGATTGTAAGCATGGCAGAAAGGCGAGGACATCATGGGAGAAGACAGGCGACGAGGAAATGTGTTTTTAGAGGGATGAGACGTCCTTTCTTCTGAAGTCCTGCATCATGGTTTCATGACACACAGAGCACGGGTCTGTCCTGTGGACATTGGACACGTCTCATTTCTAACCACATCTAACTGGGAAGCTGTTGCCAGGAAACCCGAGGAGGCGGGGCTGACTGACAGCTGTCACAGTGTGCAAGTATCTGAGTGTGTGTGCGTGTGTGTGTGTGTGTGTGTGTGTGTGTGTGTGGGCTCAATGTGTGTTGCATTCAATGACATGTCAAGTGGGAGCAAAGGGGGATGCCACAGAGATGCTGTCATGTGTGTGTGTGTGTGTGTGTGTGTGTGGGGGGGCGAAGGTTGGATGAGGGGGGATGGGATTGGAGGAGAGAAGTATAGTTTAAAAAAATATTTTAAAAAATATAAAAAATATTCAGAAAAAATGTAAATAATCTCAGAATGTAAGCAGTTTCATTTAATTAATAGTTAATTTAAGCAGGTGCACATGTTTGTATCCTGTGTCTATTCAAATATTTGTTCTTATATTTTATTCCCATTTTTATTTAATGTATATTTCATGTATATTATATGTATATTGTATCCTAGTATTTCATTTATATTTATATTATGTGCTGTGTGACTGATTTTGCTCCTGACACATCATAATTTCCCATTTTTTGGGGATCAATATCTATCTATCTATCTATCTATCTATCTATCTATCTATCTATCTATCTATCTATCTATCTAATGTTAACGTATATCTCCACCCCAAGCAGATCTGGATCCCCTCTTAAAACCGATCCCGAGTCCCAAACCGAATCTGTGGATTTTTTTCAGTGATCCAGAATAAATATCTTCAGAATACGTGTGTTAACATTTACATTTGTGTGTTTAATTTGTTCAACAATCTGCAGAAATGCAGACCAAATGGATGTGACACAGAGTTTTGTATTTACAGATCTCCATCCCAAGCGGCAGAAGAGTCCATTGCTAAATAAATGTGAAATTAACAAGAAATCTCTTTGGTGTTTGATGATGACTTGCTTGGTGCGGAGATGTTTCAACATTAAGAGTTTTATCTTAAATCTGTCTAAATTGTTTAAAATGTGCAGATTGTGTGTGGCCCTTGTGACCATGAATGGGTTTTAGAATGAGGACATGGAGCGAGGACACATAAATAGGTCTCAGGGCAAGTTTGTACCCCTGAATGTCCTCTATCGTCCTTGTCTATTATTCACAAGTGGAACACAGTTCTTCAAATGGTCTATGTTCACATTTAGAGCCAACAAATCCTGCAGAAAAGGCCACAACTAACACTGAGCATGTTCACACGCACCGATATTCCACTATTATTCTGAATATGACAATATTCAAATTATGTCACAGGTCGTGTGAACAGCATATTCCAGTTGGATATTCCGAATAAGGACTTTTTCAGAATGTAGCACCCCCCCATGTTTCCCCTCCCCCCCCCACATGTTGCCCTAACTGTCCTGACTAACTGACCAACTGTCACTAACCCCCGAACCCCCTCCAGCAACCATCTTGTCTGGGATTGGCTGGAGTGTTTTGTTGTACTTTGGTGACTATCCTGTACCTCTAGTGTTTGTCTGACGTTTACGACCCTTGTGTTGTCCACCGAGTACGGACATTTTCAGTATGTTCGGATACATCCAGATCTTTTCTAATTATATTGAGCTATACACCCACTTAGAGGATTATTAGGAACACCTGTTAAATTTCTCATTAATGCAATAATCTAATCAACCAATCACATGGCAGTTGCTTCAATGAATTTAGGGGTGTGGTCCTGGTCCAGACCATCTCCTGAACTCCAAACTGAAAGTCAGAATGGGAAAGAAAGGTGATTTA
>NC_048407.1:33416755-33423331 GCF_013103735.1 Etheostoma cragini
ATGCCTTGTTACCACTGTGCAGGCTGGTGGTGGTGGTGTAATGGTGTGGGGGATGTTTTCTTGGCACACTTTAGGCCCTTTAGTGCCATTGGGCCTGGTTTAAATGCCCCGGCCTACCTGAGCATTGTTTCTGACCATGTCCATCCCTTTATGGCGACCATGTACCGTCCTGTGATGGCTACTTCCAGCAGGATAATGCACCACGTCACAAAGCTCACATCATTTCAAATTGGTTTCTTGAACATGACGATGAGTTCACTGGACTAAAATGGCCCCCCCAGTCACCAGATCTCAACCCAATAGAGCATCTTTGGGATGTGTTGGAAACGGAGCTTCGTGCCCTAGATCTGCATCCCACAAATCTCCATCAACTGCAAGATGCTATCCTCACAATATGGGCCCACATTTCTAAAGAATGCTTTCAGCACCTTGTTGAATCAATGCCACGTAGAATTAAGGCAGTTCTGAAGGTGAAAGGGGGTCAAACACAGTATTAGTATGGTGTTCCTAATAATCCTTTAGGTGAGTGTATGTGTACCAATCTTGGTGCTTTTAATCACAAAAATGAACAACAGGTTAGCTCTGCTGCCCCAGTACTTCCAAAATATAAGTTCTCTAGATGTTTCCCGGAGGAAGTCAGTGGTTTCTACAACTGGGCCAGTAGGACCTTGCTGTCCCGGAGAACTATAAAAAGGGTTACTAGGTTACAGACCTACATTATTAGTAATTGTGCTCTTTGCAATTATCACACATTAATTCTCCTTCTCTACCGGCTTAGAGCATGGTCTCGCAGCTCTATTTTTTACAGATACATTGATAACTAAGGTCAGTTCCAGGGTGTCCTCATTTTATGTTCGTTGGGAGTCACAATTCAACAGTTGTATTGTATTGTGTTGTCTGTATTTTAGGGATTTTTGTGACCCGTGTCCTGAATAACCGGTTAAATGAATAACCAGGTTATGCCAGCTCTCCCTGTAGTCATGAGAGGGGTATATGGGACGTAAGGGGCGCCTGGGTAGCTCAGCTGGTAGAGCGCGCGCCCATATACTGAAGTTTATAAGACGCAGGGTTACAGGTCCGACCTGTGGCTCTTTTAGTGCATGTCCCCCCCCCCCCCCCCATGTCTTCAGTTTGGGGGGGAATCACCAGACGGCTCGTGATACGACATCATTGCGATACTCATGCCACGATCCGATATTATTGCGATTTAAAATGATTGCAATATTCTGCGATGTCTTGCAATTCATTACATTTTGTCCAACTTCTAATTTGTCCCAAATTCCAAATGATGTCCCCAAAAGTCTGTATACGTCAAATCTGTTTTATCTAAAAAGACACATTTCTCTGTCTCACTTCAATAGTGCAGCTGCAAAATGGGACAAACTGAAGATCCAGACTTGGCGCCTGTGTATCGATACAGTATTGCGATGCTACGCTGTATCGATACAGTATCGCGATACTACGCTGTATCGATATAGTATCACGATACTACGCTGTATCGATACAGTATCGCAATACTACACGGTATCGATATAGTATCACGATGCTACGCTGTATCGATATAGTATCACGATACTACGATGTATCGATATAGTATCACAATACTACGCTGTATCGATACAGTATCGCAATACTGAACGGTATCGATACAGTATCGCGATACAGTATCGCGATATTACACGTTATTGATACAGTATCGCGATACAGTATCGTGATACTACGCTGTATCGATACAGTATCGCAATTGAACAACAATTAAGTTGAATGTGTAATTCAACTCTTAACGTCACTTACTTACACTGCAATATTGTTTTTTGTACTATGACAACCGCACTTTACAATCAGCCTACCCTCTGCTCATTGGTTGTTGTTTTGTTTATTTGTTTGTGTGTTTATTATATATTATATTTATTGTGTCTCTGCTGAACCCATAGAAACACTTTTGTTATTTCTAAACCGCTCTCTCCTGTCGACGATCAAACTCTCTCTCTCTCACTCTCTCTCTCTCTCTCTCTCTCTCTCTCTCTCTCTCTCTCTCTCGCTACAAGACAGTTTTCTGTGTGTGAAGTATGTCAGAAGACATGATGGTGATGTTCATGTTACCGTGGAAGCAAAGGCAACTGTCCTCCCCCGTTCCTTTCGGCCTTTCTTTCATCTCCTCTGGCACTTGTCTTCCCTTAACTCCGTCCCCTCCACCCTCGCTCCGAACCCCTCGTTCTGTGCTTTTATTCTCTCTCTCTCCTCCTCCTCCTCCTCTTTTCTTTGCTCTTCGTCCCATCTTAATGCCACTGCTTCATCTTCACATCTTTGCTATGTTCAATGCACATCTCCTCTAGATCTCCTAGTCCTCTCTCCTTTCTCCTCAAACCCCCCAAAAAACAAAGCATGTTGAGAAAAGAAAATCCTAAATATAACACAAATATCTGTCAGATTGTTTCTTTGAAAGGGTCCAATAAAAGGACTTTAAAAACCAAAACAAACTCTCCTCTTGTCTCTTGTCCTCGTCTCCTCTTCTTTCTCTCTCCATTCCTCTCCTCTCTTGTCTCTCCTCTCCTTTCCTGTCTTTCCTCTCCTTTCCTGTCTTTCCTCTCCTTTCCTGTCACTCCTCTCCATTCCTTTCCTCTCTTGTCACTGCTCTCCATTACTCTCCTCTACTCTCTTGTCTCTCCTCTCCATTCCTCTTCTCTTCTCTCCTGTCTCTCCATTCCTTTCCTTTCTTGTCTCTCCTCTCTATTCCTCTACTCTCTTGTCTCTCCTCTCTATTCCTCTCTATTCCTCTCCTCTACTCTCTTGTCTCTCTTCTCCATTCCTTTCCTTTCTTGTCTCTCCTCTCTATTCCTCTCCATTCCTCTCCATTCTCTCTTGTCTCTCTTCTCCATTGGACAGAGGCAGAGCTACATAGTGTGGGTAGTGTTGGTGCAGCAGAGTGTTTCCAAATGTGTCCATCTGCCAAGGAAGAAGAGGAGGAGTAGGTGGAGGAGGGGGAGGAAGAGGAGGAGGAGGAGGAGGAGGAGGAGGAAGAAGAGGAGGAGGAGGAGGAGGCCAGAGAGCATGTGTTTTAATCAGGTTTGACAGTTACATCGCTCCAAGATAAACGTCCGTCAAACTTGAATCCACCGCCGCTCACATGCTCCCTGAACGCATCCAGTCAGGTGGAGGGCGCATGCACACACACACACACACACACACACACACACACACACAGACACGCAAGCATGCACGCACACGCGCACACACACACGCACACACGCAAGACACACACAAACACATGCACACACGCTGTGAGTTATAGAATCCTTTCAGCAGATACAGGAAGCATACATTTTGCATGCACACAAACTCACATTTGCAAAGTGTCAAACGGTAACCACAGTAACGGTTGCCGTAGCTACTGAAAGAAGCCAGAATTTGTTGTTTTTTTGATGGCACGTTTCCCAGAGGAGCCCGTCATACATCATCTCGCATGGGGGATGGTGTGGTAAGACGTATACTGTCCATACAGCGCTGTATGACGCCAGAGGAGACGCACACTGGGAACTCTCATCCTTCATCTCTCTTCAAGAAGGACATGATTTTCTCTGAGATTTCTGCCTCCAACCAAGGGGAATTGGATGGAATTCAGTTTGTGATTTTAAAAACTAAATTAAAACACAACCACACCGGCAGCTCTGTCTACTAAGGCGCAGCAGTGCTTTGAGCTCACTGCAAGAGTTAGCATGGTAACATTAAAAAGGTTAGCAAGGTTAGCATGCTAACATTTAAGAGGTTAACATGCTAACATTAAACAACAAAAACACATTAACAAGAAAAATAATCAGAGTCGCCAACAGGGACGTTGTAGAGCGTCCTCTGGTGGACGGACAATGCAACGCCATCACTAACATGGACGTTGTAGAGCGCCCTCTGGTGGACAGACTATGCAACACCATCACTAACAGGGACGTTGTAGAGCGTCCTCTGGTGGACAGACTATGTAACACCATCACTAACAGGGACGTTGTAGAGCGTCCTCTGGTGGACAGACTATGCAACACCATCACTAACAGGGACGTTGTAGAGCGTCCTCTGGTGGACAGACTATGCAACACCATCACTAACAGGGACGTTGTAGAGCGCCCTCTGGTGGACAGACTATGCAACACCATCACTAACAGGGACGTTGTAGAGCGTCCTCTGGTGGACAGACTATGCAACACCATCACTAACAGGGACGTTGTAGAGCGTCCTCTGGTGGACAGACTATGCAACGCCATCACTAACAGGGACGTTGTAGAGCGTCCTCTGGTGGACAGACTATGCAACGCCATCACTCGTAACATGGTTGACCGTCCGTTTTCATTTTTTAGATATTCATTTATCAAAATCATTTATTTATCATTATGGATAATTCTAATGAATGACATTTTTTTTTTTATCGGACAATTATAAATGCCGATACCGATATAAATTGGGAAATGCCTGATATCAGCCAAAAATATCGGCCTGCCGTTATATCGGTCGGGCTCAAGTGGTCCGTGCACATTAGCGTGTACTGACTGTAATATGAGACACAGCCTTAATATTGTGCAGCCACATTATAAATAACCTCTGTGGTGTCCCTTTGTTTACATGACGGGATACTGCGAGACGTGGGTAAGAAGTGGGTTTTATTTGTAATTTGGGTGGACTGACACTTTCAGGACACTTCATCAGAGAGGTGTGGAGGAAGTCTTCCCTGTGGTGTCATGTTGTCTGCTGCTGTAGAAGTGCTGGTGGTGAGATATCCCGATCACAGCTGTGCTGGAACTCGACTGCCAAATATTGACGGTTAAATATTTGAGTCATATGTACACCTCTGACCTGGAGGTCCAACAGCCTGGATCTCGCGAACAAATAAAACTCAAAGCCCAGTGGACAGGGAAACAGTGTGTGAGTGTGTGTGTGTGTGTGTGTGTGTGAGTGTGTGTTTGTTTACTTCTGAATTCCTCACTCAAACACAACTACACATTCTCACTCCCATTGAACTGAAAATTGTACCTTTTTCTTACGTTTTTGTCCCGTTTTTCAATGTTTGTCACTTTTTTTATGTTTTCAACACTACGTAACACTAACTTATTAACGGCAGTTTTACAGTTATTTTTGAAATTTGTGGTCAATAAACCTCATTTATAGGAAATTATACCGAATGTTTGAGTTAGAAAAGCAGAAATTAGGAATTATTGAGACTAAAATTAAAGGAATGGATGTTGATGATAATCATAGACTGGAATATGTCAACTTTTACTCAATACTATTTCAAAAACACTTCAAATGTGTTCAAATGCTATAAAATTGGCGTGGTTATGACACAATCGTGAGCCTATTTTTACCAAAACATCTGCTACGGAGCCCTAACGTGAGCTGCAAGGTAACGGGGCCTTTTGTACATTATCGTGTTTCTTAAGAAATAAACAACGGACAAATGGAGTCGTTAAACTCTTCAGATGTAAAGTTATTCAGTGTCAAAGTGGAATCAAAATGAATTGGAGTCAATGGGATGCTAACGGCAGGTGATGGCTTGGTAGCATGAAAATGGCGCCATGGGAGCTACACTTAGAGTGGGGGCTGACCCCCTTGCATAAACCTAACCATTGCCTCCTTTCCTAGTGCAGGTGGTGCACACACACACACACACACACACACACACACAAAGACCCACACAAACACACACACTCTCCAGCGTAATGCAAGCACTCACTTGGGCTGGCGCTGTGCAGGCGGAGCTCGGCGGGCCTCCTCCCCGAGCCGGCTGAGGGAGGGTGAGCGGCTCCGTGCCCCCCTCCCCATGGTCCGGACCACCACGTTGCCATTTGGGCTGCCGCTGGGCATCTGCTGGAGCAGCTGGGGAGACAGGCTGCGGTGTAATGCTGAGGAGCCAGGCTGCGAGAGACCCTGCTGGGGGGCCCTGTGTGGGTGGGGCTGGGCGTGTTGCTGCAGATGGGGGGCCCAGTTGCCAGGAGAACCGTGCTGCTGCTGCTGGTACTGACTGACTGTGAGGTTGTTGTCGCTGTTGGAGCGCAGCAGGACCCGCGGCGCTGATAACGAGGAGGGGGACGGCTCGTTTCCGCTGCCAGAAGACGGGCCCCGGCGGCGCTTGGAGTAGGCTGGGGCCTCGCGGAAAGGCACTGGAACGAGAGGGGGAGAGGGAATGAAGCTGTTAATCATCTTTAAGAGTTTTGGGGTTTCATGTTTTAAGCAGGCTCTTTGTTTCGGATAGCTCCAACGTTTGTGCACTTTTTCATATTTTTGAATTCCCTGTCATTGGAAGTCTGCAGCACCTCAGCTGATTCAATGAGAACGGCTGCAAAAAAAAGCCCAAAACTGCGAAAAAGACTTTTCTCAGATCTAATGATTGTAGCTGGACTTTACGTTTTTTGCGTGTTATCCATTATTTGCTCTAGCTTTTTTCAACAATTTAGACACAGATATGGTGATAATAACTCTTCACCCAGGAGACCAAGGTTCACATCCCGCGTGTCACTTCTCCAAAACCCAACTGTCCCGTTCTTCTTCTTCTAAACCCAACCGTCTCGTTCTTCTTCTCCTAAACCCAACCGT
>NC_048407.1:33423431-33425321 GCF_013103735.1 Etheostoma cragini
AGCAGGGGGAATTAGAGGGGGGAAACGCCAGAGCAGGGGGAATGAGAGGGGGAAACACCAGAGCAGGGGGAATGAGAGGGGGAAACTGGTTAGGCCTCAGTCCAGGCCCAAACCAGGGCTAGATCTACATGCCATGTCTCATCGTACCGGTCTCTCTCCTAGGCTCCAAATCTCCTGGTTTTGGGTTTATTTTTCCACCTGAACCTCGGGGCCACCAGGGGTCGCCATGCATGCAGCAATTCGCACAGAAGAAGGAAAGAAATGGAGCAAAAAAGCACTAAATTTGGACGAGATGTTGAATGGAGGTCAAACACTGCATGGAGGGAACTACATCAGGGTCAGGTTAACTTCCTGCAGCGCTGAACTGACACTGAAAAACTGTGAAAGGATAGCTACTCGTGTCACACTGCAGTCTGCCTGCCGTCGGCCAGTGCCCCCTTAAAGGAGAAATCTGGTCGATTCCAACACGTAGCTCTGTTGTTTGTAAATATGGAGGTCTGACAGTAGAGAGAGAAACTAACCAATCGGTGCTGCCTGCACCAAGTTATCCTCCTGCTAGCGTTAGCACCCAACAGGCTTAAACAGGGCAAGTTTTAAACCTGTTTTTAGCCTCTAAACAGGCTCAAAATTTCATTAACACTGCTGTAGATGTGACAGAAAGGCATGAAAGTTGTGTTAATCCAGACCTCACAGTGGAGCCAGGAGAGCGGAGCGGCCGGCTGCAGCAGGTCAAAGGTTCGAGATCCCACTGTTGCTTAGTTACCTATGCACATGTGCAATAGCTCTTGAACTGCAGCTCTCCTGGCTCCGCTGTGGTGTCAGGTTACAGGGTTAGGGAAACAGGAACTAAACAGAGGTATGGATTAACACAACTTTTCTGCTTCTCTGTCACGTCTCCAGACGTCACATTCACTGTGTTTACTGAGAAGGAATCACTGCACATGGGGGGGCACTTTAAATTACATTTTGAACATGTTGAGAGGCTAAAAACAGGTTTAAAACTTGTCCTGTTTAAGCCTGTTGGGTGCTAACTATAGCTAACTATAGCAGGAGGATAACGCGGTGTAGACACCACCGATCACACACATCTACACACCTGCTCATCAGATACACACTCACACACATCTACACACCTGTTCATCAGACACACACTCACACACATCTACACACCTGTTCATCAGACACACACTCAAACACATCTACACACCTGCTCATCAGATACACACTCACACACATCTACACACCTGCTCATTATATACACACTCAGACACATCTACACACCTGTTCATCAGACACACACTCAAACACATCTACACACCTGCTCATCAGATACACACTCACACACATCTACACTCCTGTTCATCAGACACACACTCAAACACATCTACACACCTGCTCATCAGATACACACTCAAACACATCTACACACCTGCTCATCAGATACACACTCACACACATCTACACACCTGCTCATTATATACACACTCCCACACATCTACACACCTGCTCATTATATACACACTCACACACATCTACACACCTGCTCATCAGATACAAACTCAAACACATCTACACACCTGCTCATCAGATACACACTCACACACATCTACACACCTGCTCATCAGATACAAACTCAAACACATCTACACACCTGCTCATCAGATACACACTCACACACATCTACACACCTCCTCAACAGATACACACTCACACACATCTACAACACCTGCTCATCAGATACACACTCACACACATCTACACTCTGATGGCTCAGCATCTGGGGGAACTCGGGGTTCAGTGTCTTGCCCAAGGACACTTCAACATGGGACTAGAGGACCAGGAATCGAACCCCCAACCTTCCAATCGGTCACACTGCTCTACCCCTGAGCC
>NC_048407.1:33425331-33426570 GCF_013103735.1 Etheostoma cragini
CCCCCCCCCCCCCTTGTGCTATAATAAATAAAATGTAGGTTAAAAATGATTGATTATCATTGTAAAAAAAAAACTATGGAGGGTTGGTGGTCTGTACAGTAACAGCTGTCCCTGTACCCCTACAATCACACGTGGCCCCTGCCTGGCCCCCTCCACTTGGACTGGGCGAGAAAAGCATTTTCAGTGCTTGAATATCCCAAAACTTGTTCTGAAGTTGACTTTCCTATAAGCAAAACATACAGTCTCTGTTGAAGATACACTGACGTCACTCATAGAAATTAAGTCAAAATGGTCCAATAACAGGACAGACTAGTGGAGCGTGAGTTTAGATACGATAAAAACACACACCCAGGCACATTCTACAGCTTTACCTTAAATCTAATGTATGTTGAATGAAAGGTAAGTGTGCAAAATGTGAGAACTTGTGTGTCAAAATGTACGTGTGTGAAAAACACTCACACACATCTGAATTTACTCCAACTGATTAGCTCCATCCGATGGAAACTTTAGAAGGAGAAATTAACAGGTAAACCCTCTATTAGGTCCACACTACTGTGGAAAACAATGGAACGACAAGCAGCCAGTGATTTCCCCACATTTTATTTAAAAAATCCCACAATGCAATGCTTTGCCTGTCTTATGAGATGACAGATGGGTAAATCACATTCATGTAACGTGGTCACTGGTGACGCAAAACGCTGATGATTCACACGTCTCCGGAAACCTCAATTTCCCGCTCACTACGGAGTATTTATAGTTCTATAGTGTTGTTCACACGGGTAAATTCTGAGTGAGGGAAGGATTTACATTTGTGTTGTTACGCTGTCTCTTCAGTAACAGAACAGAGACATGACAGTAAGACTAGTTTGTGTCACCTTCTGAGTTTTGTGGGTTTTCTTCACCATCCAAAAGCTGCAAGAAAAGCCAGCATGCAGAGCCGAAGAGCTCAGATCTGATGAAGGATTCCTCAGAAAGTCTAAAAATCACAAGTTCTGCAGCACTTTAAATGCCACTGGCAGCCTACTAATCTGCCACTTCACACATTTAAACAGCTTTCCATTTCAGAACCATGCAGAGCCCCACACACCAGTGGGCATTGTTACCAAGAACAGAACAGAACACTAAAAGAACCCATAACCCTTGTTCTGACCCAACTGGCACCATCTAACAGCTGCACATGCACATCCAACGGAGGCTTCACCGGCATCAAACCCCTCCCAGCTGCCTCCTGCACCGCGC
>NC_048407.1:33426670-33428696 GCF_013103735.1 Etheostoma cragini
CTGGGGTGAGACTGGCTGCGGTGAGACTGGCTGGGGTGAGAAAGGCTGGGGTGGGACAGGCTGGGGTGAGACTGGCTGGGGTAAGACAGGCTGGGGTGAGACTGGCTGAGACATACACGCCGCTGGGGACATGTCTCTGCATGTCTCACAAGCTCACATGTTTTGGAAAAAAAATTGAAAGAAAGTTAAATTAAGTACATTTTACTTGTACTTAATACTAAGTACAATACTCTAACCCTGTTATTCAACTTAACAACATCACAATATCTGCAAATATTAATCAAGTAATTGATTAGTTGTCCACTATTAAAGTACCAGCAACTATTTTCATTATCTATTAACAGGTTTGAGTCATTTTCTACGTGAAAAAGGTTTAAAATACTCTGATTCCAGGATGTTAAATGTGAATATTTTCTAGTTTCTTCACTCCTACATGACATTAAACTGTAGTTTAGTCTTTTTTTAGGGAACAATGATGGACATTTTTCGCCATTCTCTGACATTTTATAGACCAAAAAACTGTGAATATTCTATATTATATTATATATTATACACACACCCTATAGTTTCTTCACTCACTGCATATAGTGGAGTAAATGAACAAGAATTGTCTCTAAAGTTACAGAAAATGAAAATTAAGTTAATTAAATACTTTTACACTTTTACTTTACAATACTTTACATTTTACTTGTACTTAAGTATTAAGTGCATCCCCCTAACCCTAACCCTGATATCCAACTTTATAAAATCACAATATCTGTGTCACAACTCTTCTGGCTGCAGATATTGATTGAGGAGTTCCTTCACTCCTGTGTGACAGTAGACTGACGTCGGAGTCTTTTTTAGGAAACACCGTCGACATTTATCGCCATTCTGACATTTTATAGACCAAAAACCCCCCAAAACGAATCCCTTAACCGAGAAAACGATCGGCAGATACAGTATGTGAATATATATATATATAGTTTCTTCACTCCGTGACTGAATGTGTGTGCAGCCTCTCCCGTATGGCAGCGAGAAAATAGAGCGAGGGGGGGCGAGTGTAAGGGGCGGGGTTATGAATGTCGTGTGTGTGTGTGTGTGTGTGTGTGTGTGTGTGTGTGTGTGTGTGTGTGTGTGTGTGTGTGTGTGTGTGTGTGTGTGTGTGTGTGTGAGAGAGAGTGAGAGTGAGAGAGAGCAAGCGGAGGGGGGCGGCAGTGGAAGGTGTGAGGAGCCGGGATCATGTGCCCGGCTCGCGGCAGCTCGTCTCCGCGGAGTCGCTGTCCGTGGTGCTGACGGCAGACTCGCGCTCTCACACCAAAGGAAAAGTCCCGTGTTATGCAAGTCGGAATATAGCAGAGGAGGGGAAATGAAGTCGATCATCAATGCCTTAAAAAAGGAAGGTAAGCAGTCGTTCTTTTTCTACTTTTTCCTTTCCGAGCCAGGCGTTTCGGTTTCGGACGTTCTGAGTTACCGAAACACAACTTCTTCAGACACGGACGCACGCGGACGCACGCATTCCTCTTGTTTCTTTCTTAATTAAAAGTGCTTTTATAATTATATGGGCGGTTGTTCGGATGTTATGTAGTTAGGAGGCACTAGGTCGCATTTAGGCTGCAAGAATAATCCGCTACTCGCGTCTATCTTTCTTTTTTTTAATATTCGGGGACAAACAGAAGCAGCGGCGCCGGAGTGAGACTAGTTTATAGGTCATGGAGAGAGGAAAACCGGGACTCCAGGGTGGAGAAAACACCCACTGCCTCGACTCCGTGCCGTGCCGTGCCGTGCCATTCCCCCTCACCCAAACACAACCTTAACAGACCCTCCATCCATCCATCCATCCATCCATCCATCCCTCCATCCATCCATCCATCCATCCATCCATCCATCCATCCCTCCATCCATCCATCCATCCATCCATCTGGCTGTGTGTGAAACCATGTTGGAGACTCTAGTTCTTCCGCTGCCGTTTTCTCAATGAAGACAGTGTGTGTGTGTGTGTGTGTGTGTGTGTGTGTGTGTGTGTGTGTGTGTGTGTGTGTGTGTG
>NC_048407.1:33428796-33431813 GCF_013103735.1 Etheostoma cragini
CCAGTCTCACCCCAGCCTGTCTCACCCCAGCCTGTCTCACCCCAGCCTGTCTCACCCCAGCCAGCCTCACCCCAACCAGTCTCACCCCAGCCTGTCTCACACTCCACCGCCTCCACCTGCAGGTTGGTTGGAGTGAACGGGAGAAACCAGGCAAATATCGCTCATAATACTTTGTTGTTTTATGACGACGTAGTTTTGGGCGCCAGGCGCGTCACACACACACACTCACTGAAGTCCAAGACTCGTCCACACCTCGCCTGTAATCTGGGACAGGGTTCCTGAAAGGACGCTTTGCTAAGGACTGTCTTTGTCTGCTGGCTCGTAAGGAGAAGAGAAAAAATACATTTTTTCCACAATAATAGTGAAATGTCTGTTAAAATAATGATCGTTTTTTCCCCCCAAGATGATTTTTGTCTCAGGTGTCTCTGGCCGCCTTAAAGTTCCTAAAGTTCCTAAAGTTGGACCCACGGTGGAGAACCATGCTCATGGTGGTCACTATGATGCAGACGATGCAGAAGGTATAAACTCTGCAGGGGGGCCAAACTTTTGCAGACGCCATTTTGTTGTTTTCTGTTATTTTGAAAGTGTAAATGATGAAATAAAATCTAACTTTTTGTGACATATTACATGAATGTCTAATCTGTCATTTTGAAGCCTTTTGGAGATTTGTACATCTTTTCTTGGCTTCTTTATGCTCATAAATCCACATTTTTACCGGGGGGGGGGGGGGCACCTTTTGAACCCCACTGCAGACATGATGGACCTGAAGCATTCAGCACCACCTCATGACGTTGTAGTCCCTGTTCTTGTTTCAAGTACTCACAACTCACCATGGCTCTAAGTATATTCTTATTTTCTCTGTATATATTTTTCCATTCCGTGTACTTATGTATACTATAGTTAGACTCAATATCATCTAGCCTATACTATGGTTACCTACTTTTGCTATATTATTTAATTACATATTGTATTACATTTCACGTCACTTATTCACTTAAATTGCAGTATTTTTGTACTATGGCCACCTAATTTTACTTAATAATATCTTTCATATAATGCCACTTTACATTCATTCAGTACTTTTTCCACATTGTCTGTTGTTTGTTTTTAGAAAGAAAAGCCACTGTAACAAGGGAATGTCCCCACTGTTGGATGAAAAATGAAGTATTATCTCATCTAATTCACTCTAAAAACAGACTGTAGACTGCAAAACGATTTCATTTCAATCTTGTTTGTGTAAAGTATTCAATCATATAATGATGTATATAGTTGTAAAGGCAGTATTTGCTCAGAGGTTTCCAGTTGTCTGGTGTCAGTTTTGGGGTGTTTGACAGTTGTCTGTGAGAAAACAGAATCTGGTTCTGGAGACAAATCTGAACTCTCGCTCTTTAAATGAAACGGAAATATGTTTAGTAAAAGGTACAAATTATCACAGTTTGAGTATAACAAACCAGGACAGCTGCTTGCCTTCCCCCCCTCCCCCCCCCCATCATTTAAAAGCTCCCCCATTGATGAAAAACCATCCTTTTGGAATAAATAAAAGAAGTTTTAGCGTTGTGATGAATCTCATTTGGAGTAGTCGATTCATTTGCACATATTACGCAATAAAACATGAAAAGAACAGAGACAATAACAACTGACTGCAGATTAAAAACCCTGAGACACACACACACACACACACACACACACACACACACACACAAAGCTTGCATTCAAAATTCATGAAACAAAACTACATGGTCACTCGGAAGGCGCATTTTGAAGATGCAATATGAATGAATATGCATGCTTAATGACGGTTAGATAAGAGTTTTTCCAGGTTGGAAACATAAAAACAAAACTGGTATCAAAAGGAGAAAAAGCTTCTAAAAGAGTCAATTAACTACTAAAACATTTTAAGTCTCCTTAAAAACTGAGAGAATGATATATTGAAATGCAAATGGTCTTAAAAAAGTATGTAAATAACAGAATATAAAGTGCATATACGGCAGAATGGGAAGAAACACATGGCTGCATGTACAGTTAGGAGGTTGAACGTGCCCCAGTTGTTGGGAGCAGGGGATCTGGTGGTGGGGGGGGGGGGGGGGGGGGGGGGGGGGGGGGGGGGGGGGGGGGGGGGGGGGGGGGGGGGGGGGGGGGATATGGGATTTGAGCCAACGACAGACTGGTGAGCAGCTTCTCCCAGTAACACATCCCTGTTGTTGCTAAGCAACTCAGAGGGGGACGGCTCCATACATCACTGAAGCTACACTTACAGTATCCGCGTGCACACCTGTCCGTTGTATGATGTCATGCATCCCCCCCCCTCCCCCCCCCCCTCTGTCCTGTTTTACACATTGTGTGATTTCCTGCTGCCGTGTGAAGTCATCTGCTGTCACCCTGTCCTCCTAATGAAGGCCTGTCGTCGCCCCGCGTCTCTCATTCCCTCCTTCTCTTTCTTTTTCTGACGCGGATTCATCCAAGAAATGACCCCGCTGAAAAAGCAGCATACCAGATGGCTACATGCAAAGCATATGTGGTCATAAAGTATGCAATAATGCAGAGATGACAGCAGATTTCCATACAGTGCGCTGCTATTTCATGCTGGTCGAAACATCAAATGTGCGTCTCTTTTTTGTCAATGCAGCGTTTGCTAAAACGCGCTTTATTTTGAAATTACACAAAACCTTATGTTAGAAAATAGAACTTTTTGACGACAATGACCAAAGGTACTGTACATTTGGAGAAGAAAGGGCCCAGAATACAACTGTCAAGCATGGGGGGGGGGGGGGTCCATCATGCTTTGGGGATGTATTGCAGCCAGTGGCAAAGGGAACATTTCACATGTAGAAGGTAAAATGGATTCAATCAAATTTCAGCAAATTTTGGACGCTAACTTGATGCCATCTGTGAAAAATGTGAAGTGAAAGAGAGGACGGCTTCTACAAATGGATAATGACCCTAAACACACCTCAAAATCCACGGGGGATTACATCAAGAGGCGTAAACTGAAGGTTTTGCCATGGCCTTCACAATCT
>NC_048407.1:33431913-33433799 GCF_013103735.1 Etheostoma cragini
CCATAGTCCTCAGATTGGACAGATAGTCTAGTTAGCTGTCTGGATTTACCCTGCAGAGATCTGAGGACCAGGTAACCAGACTCCTCAGAAATCTGCTGCAGGTTTGAGCACCAACACAGAGACCGAGGACGGGGACGGAGGTTAGACACAGAGACAGAGGACAGGGACGGAGGTTAGACACAGAGACAGAGGACGGATTATGCGGCCGAAAAGAAAAACCTGTGGTAACGACGTCACATGATGCTGTTTTGCGATACAGATTTTGTTCTTTTCCAGATTTTTTTTGTAGCTTTTTCTGATTATTTGTCACTTTTTCCATCTTTTGAAGCTTTTTTAAAAAACCTGAGCTGGTTTCACAACAGGCTTCACACTTATTCTCGGAATTCATGGTCAACAAACCTCATTTCTATCAAATTATACATACATTTTTAGTAAAAAAGGCAGAAATGATGAACTATTTTGACTGCTAGTTAAGATCAGAGGATGTTGAGTGAATCTCAGATGGGTAGATGTCAAAGTTTAGTCCCAATACTGTTTTGAAACCTTTAAAAAAAAAAATTAAAATGCTACAAGATTAAATAAAACACCCAAAAAATGTAATGAAAGTAATCATTAATTTTACACATGTTTTGTGTGTACGTGAGGAGTAACTAGTAGTAACTAAAGCATCAGATGAACGTAGTGGAGTAAAAAGTAGAATATTTCTCTTTGAAATGTAGCCCAGTAGAAGTATACCGTGGCATGAAAAGAAAAGACTCAATTAAAGTACAAGTACCTCAACATGTGGACTGAAGTACAGTACTGGAGTAAATAGAGTACTTAGTTACATTCCACCGCTGGATACTTGCTTAATAAATCCTAACACAGTTTTACGGCATGAAAACCATCACCGGTGGAAGAAGTACTCAGATATTTAACTTCAGTAAAAGTAACAATACCACAGTGTACAAATACTCTGTTTCAAGCAAAGGTCCGATCTGAATAGAGCTAATTAGCATTTTTAAATGAATCTCCAGCTCTACATTGTCCCCTGTGACATCCGTAGTGAAGTACAAGTACTTTGAAATGAGCCCAGTACTTGAGTAAATGTACTTAATGTAATGTTCTGTCACTTTAAAAACCAACAACCATGAATATTTAACGCTGGCAGCCAGCCAACATGGAACAATCATCAGCGAAACGCTTACACATCCACAAATACACATGTCTTTACCGGCCTCGTGTTTTCCATCAGCTCACAACTCATTTCCATATTTAGATGAAGACTTTCACGAACGACAGGAAAGACAATATTTATAATTTTATTATGCAGCGTGTGCGAGCCGGGGGTCGGGTCCCGCCGAGCCGAGACCCAACAAAGAGATGGAAACAAGGCAAATATTTAAAGAACTAATGCAAAAAAAGCTCCCAAAAGAGGTTATTTAGTTTCTTTACAATGGACTGTCACTCTAAAATGAGATACACACACACACACACTATAATGAATGTGTGTATGTTGAGGATGTCTGTAGCAGATCTCTCCTTTCCATACAGCCTTAAGCCTGTGTAAGAATGATTGACAGATGGGCAATATTAGACCAACCGCTTGCAGGGTGTGATAATCGGACAGGGAGCGTGTATTGACCAAACACACACTTTCACACTTACACACACAAACACACACACACACACACATACACACATGGACTTGACACATCCACAAACACACCTTAACCACTGTCACACTCATCTATTTCCCAGTTTTCTGCGGGATTTACAGTTTTAAGGACGCTCTCTGTTTGCTTCCTAAAGCCGGAGTCTATTCTACACGGCCGCACCTCGTGAACACAAGCCAAGTGCTGGCCCCCCCCACTCCACCCCCCCAAAATGACTTTAAAATATCCAGA
>NC_048407.1:33433899-33441038 GCF_013103735.1 Etheostoma cragini
GGAGGGATGGATGGATGGATGGGTGATGCATGGTGGATGGATGGATGGTGGTTGGATGATAGATGGAGGGATGGATGGATGGATGGGTGAGTGGGTGGATGATAGATGGATGAATAAATGATTCAATGGATGGATAAATGAGTGCATGGATGGGTGAGTGGATTGGTGGATGGATGGATGGATATATTGATGGTGGATGTATATATGGATGGATAGATAGATAAATAGATAGATGGATAGATAGATAGATAAATAGATAGATAAATAGATAGATAGATAAATAGATAGATAGATAAATAGATAGATAGATAGATAGATAAATAGATGGGGGGGCAGTAGCTCAGTCCGTAGGGAGTCAGGTCGGGAACCGGAGGGTCACTGGTTCAAGTCCCCGTACGGACCCAAAAGTACAGAGTCAGGATTGGTGGCTGGGTCACCTCCTGGGCACTGCCAGGCGTCCTTGAGCAAGGCACCATACCCCCCCCCCAACTTCTCTGGGCGCTGGCTCAGCTGGAAGCCCCCCCCCCTCTCTGACATCTCTCCATTAGTGCATGTATAGATCCTGAGCGTGCGTGCGTGTGTGTGTGTGTGTGTGTGTGTGTGTGTGTGTGTGTGTGTGTGTGTGTGTGTGTGTGTGTGTGTGTGTGTGTGTGTGTGTGTGTGTGTGTGTGTGGACACAGAGTGTAAATTGTCATTTCCCCATTGGGGATCAATAAACAGATTAAAATTAAATTAAATTAGATGGATGGGTGGATGGATAGGTGGATAGATAGATGGATGGGTGGATAGATAGATGGATAGATAGATGGATGGGTGGATGGATAGATAGATAGATAGATAGATAGGTGGATAGATAGATGGATGGGTGGATAGATAGATAGATGGATGGGTGGATAGATAGATAGATAGATGGATGGGTGGATAGATAGATAGATGGATGGATGGATGGAGGAAGGAAGAAGAGACTCACCTATATCCGTCTCTTTGTGGTTCTTGATGAGTTCAGCGAGCTCAAAGTTCCCGGCGATGATGGCGACCTGGAGAGAGAAAGAGAAGATTTTTATCTTTTCTTTTCTCTTTCTTACAATGGAAACAAGTCCCGGACTTTATCGCGTCTTATCCTCCATTTTCCTTTCATGTGTGAGGCTTTCTCAATGCAAGTAATTAATTAAATAAATCAAATCAAAATGTTCTTTCAGGTAGTATCTAACAAATATAGAGCACATCAAGCTTTATATAAAACACATCTTTCTGAGTAGTATAATAAATCATTTTAATTTTAATAAAAGTACACCGTTGGTTATGTTTTGGGCACCTTCTGATATTTACTTTTAAATTCCCATTTTCTGTCATTATTTCCGTTATTTAAAACAGATTGCCTTTGTTTTCAGTAATGCATTCACTCTTCCTCTTTCTATTGGAAGATTATTCATTAACTGTATCTAGCCTAAGGTTGTAATCTTAATTATCTCTTTTATTGTGTTTTATTTGTGTCTTGTACTCTTCTGTTTTTTATTATTTTTTGGGGATTATGAAACCATAAAACCGGATGAAAGATTTCTTCTGTTGCAGACTAATTTCCAATATTGGGACGACGTTTAAAGTGTAGACGAAAGTTAGATTTTATCCTAAGTCTTGGTACAGAAGTTAAATCGTGTGAACATTGTCAACAACCAATGGGAGCGCTCCCTCCGGCACCAAACAGGAAGCAGCCAACGCTAGTCAGTGGTGCTTATGGTTGCTATGGGGAAATGCTAAGCTAAATGCTAACCTACAAATTCCACAGGATGCGGATCGGCTCCGTGCTCCGTCGTCCGTCGACACCCACCAGGTACGGATCTGTTGTGAAACGGCTGCAGCCATGACTGGCAGCTGAAGTCTCGAAGACCCACGAGATCTCGCGAGATTACGTAGAAGAGAACCACAAAACCAACAACAGTTGGTACCCATCCAGAGGAGAAGAGGGGAAACAACTCGTCTGTGGTTTGAAGGTGTAATGCAGGGAGATGTGATCCGCCGTGAGAACGCTCTATTTTATTTTGACATTTTTTATGTTGTATCTGTGCTTGACTTCCTGTCCCGCAAAATCTGCCGTTTGCTGGATTGCTGCAGAGCTCATAGAAGCTCTGAGATATATATATACAGATTGATAAAACATAATACAGTGTTGCTGTAATTATTGCTAAGTTCCTAGATTGTGTGTGTGCAACTACCAAACCACACACATTCACAAGCTTCCTTTATTCCGATAAAACGCCTAAAAGGAACATCTGGTCTGCATTCTAACCGACGCCCCCTGGTGGCCACACCTTGTAAAGACCAGCAAATTATACAGTCCTCCCCAATCATCGAAACAGAAACCAAATGACCCCGATGCCGTCCTGGAGCCGATCTGCAGCCGGTCCGCATCCTGTGGAATTTGGGGATAGGAGGGAAAGTTGCAGATTTTCACGTGACGGGAGTTTAACCGACGGCTAAACGCAGACCTCTGGTACCGGAGACGGTCATCTGCAGGTTCATCTGCAACCCTTCCCTTAACCCTCGTGTTGTCCTCCCGGGTCAAAAAGAGACAAGAATCTGACATTTTTGTCCCTTTTTCAGCTTTCATTGTTTTTACGTTTTCACTAACTACCACTAGTTTCACTACTTTCTGGAATTCATGGTCAATAACCCTCAGTTATATAGAATCATATCTAATATTTGAGTTAAAAAAAGCAGAAATTCGGAATTATTTTGACCAACAGTTAAGATCAAAGGAATGAAAGTGATCAATTGTATTTACAAAGAGCGTTGGAAGGAATCCAATCCATTTTTTGTGGTAATTTGGTTAAAAAGAAACTCATGTTTCAGATATAGACATTTTTAAAATGGATCAAATTAGACCCGAGGACAACAGGAGGGTTAAAGTTTCCAGCTAACTGTCTCCAGATCAGCTGTCAGCAGAGCTTAAACATCTCAGACCAGGTCTGGAGAGACTCTTTAACCCCCGCATTGTCTTCCTGTTAACCATAAACTTGCCCTTCCAGGTCAAAATTGAATTTTTCCCCGTGCTTTTCCAATGTTTTTGTCATTTTTTTTTCTGATTTATTTGTATTATTATGGTAGAATTATTAAGTAAAACCTGAGCTGGTTTAATAACGGGTTTTATTATTCTTATTCTTGGAATTCATGGTCAACAAACTTATACTAAATTATACATACATTTTTAGTTAAAAAGGCAGAAGTGGTGAATTATTTAGACTAATAGTTAAGATCAGAGGACGTTGAGTGGATCTCAGATGGGTAGATGTCAAAGTTTAGTCCCAATTCAAATGCTATAAGATTAATTAAAACACCCCAAAAATCCAATGCAAGTAATCATTAATGTCACCTGAAGAATGTTCCATGTTATTTTTGGGCAATTTGGTTGAAAGAAATCTAACTATTTCTGATATAAAACACTTTGAAAGTGGTCAGTTTGACCCGAGGACGACACAAGGGTTAAAAGACCATTTTTGAACCAACACAGTGAACAATTTGGAGAGAATTTGCTTGGAAAATAAGTCTTTTAAGATTTTCCAAAACACCTTAAATTATGGGAAAGAATTCTCCAGTAGCAGGAGAGAATGGAAGCAAATCATCACGCATATTTACTTTACATGTCTGGTAATAAAGTACTTTTGGGAAGAAGTGGAGAAGGCCATACCAGAAATAATTAATATGAAAGAATCCCTGATATTAGAAAACTGTTTGGGTATTAACACACTGATAGAGAATTCATTTTGATAAAGTCTTTTATTCCTTATTTCCTTATAGTAGTTTCTTAAGTAGTGTGACTTTCATGCTTATTATGTGTACATTTTAACAACTGTCTTGTCCAGTTTCTGCTGGTTAACAGGTTAGGTGGCAGAGTGTCGAATATTTGAACATTGTTCAAACTGTCTGCACTTTGGAAACTGACATTCTTGTAGCCTAATATAGATAACCACAGTCCAATGTCTGTATTCCTTATCCGTGTGTGTGTGTGTGTGTGTGTGTGTGTGTGTGTGTGTGTGTGTGTGTGTGTGTGTGTGTGTGTGTGTGTAATAAAAGGAGCTACAGAGAGAATGTTGAAGATCGTTAGGAGCAGTGCTGGTGAAAGGTTGCTCTTATCTGCTCTTCCCTTTTGCGGCAAAAGTCTATAAACTGCTCACTTCCCTGTATAAGTCTCGTTTAGTTTCTTTTTGACCGTCATTATTTGTTAAGTTTAAGCGTCCTGAACCTGACACACACAACGTAAGATTAACGCGAAGGAGTGCTACGTCTACCTGCACTGAAGCAACGGGACATGGAAACAACTGAAAGGATAACACGTGTGGTGTTACACAACAGAACAAGTATTAGAAATGGAACAGCTGTCTTTCAAAGCTAGGAACAGCTTAGAAAAGTGGAACAAAATATATATGCCAAACACATAATAGACTAAATAACAAAGTACTTTAATGGCTCGATGTAGGATAGTTGGTGCTTCCACAAGCATCCATACACACATGCACACATATCAACGTTGTTTCTATTTTATTTTATTATTATTATTATTATTATTTTAATTTGGTATGTTGTCAGTGCATACTGTTTATATATATATATATATATATATATATATATATATATATATAAACAGTATATACACACACATTTCCCCTTAGATTCTGTATTACTTATAACTACCTATTACCTATAACTGCAAAATTAAAATCACAAGACATTTTTTTAATTCATAATTTGTTAAACTGCAAAAAAAGCAGTTTTTGGGGAATCATCGTTTCTAGATTAAAAGTTAAAGCTCACTACCAACAGTTACTTAGAATTCCTCACGAGGGCGACAGAACTACGCACTGTACCTTTAAATACAATAATGGGGGTTCTCTCTCTCCCTCTCTCTCTCACACACACACACACACACACACAAACACTCCCACCTTATCTCATACACACAAACACACACTTTCTCTCTGACACACACTAACACACGGACCCACACCCTCACTCTCTCACACAAACACACCTTGTCTTATACATACAAACACACAAGTTCTCTCTCTCTCAAACACACTTTCTCTCACACATACACACACACACACACACACACACACACCCCTTATCTCATAAACAATCAAACACACTTTCTCTCACACACACACTCACTAACACACACACCTTATCTAATGCACACACTTTCTCTCTCTCACTCTCACGCACACCTCACACAAACACACACTTTTGCTCTCTCAAACACACTTTCTGTGACACACACACACACACACACACACACACACACACACAAACACACACACACACTCCCACACACTCACCTTATCTCATACACACTTTCTCTCTGACACACACACACAGACACACACACATACCTTACCTCATACACAGAAACACACACTTTCTCTCTCTCTCGCAAACACACTTTCTATGACACACACACACACACACACACTCTCTCACTCACTAACACACACACACACACACCTTATCTCATACACACAAACACACACAGACACACACATACACACACACAACCCTCTCAAGGGAAGTCCAGCAGCATTACATAAGCACGGCTGCTCTGATTCCTGGAGAACAGGTCTTCATTTGGAAGAGGAAGAGGAAGAGGAAGAGGAAGAGGAGGAGGAAGAGGAAGAACAGGAAGAGGAAGAAGAAGAGGAAGAGGAAGAGGAGGAGGAGGAGGAAGAGGAAGAGGAAGAGGAAGAGGAAGAGGAAGAGGAAGAGGAGGAGGAAGAAGAAGAGGAAGAGGAAGAAGAGGAAGTAGAAGAGGAAGAGGAAGAGGAGGAGGAAGAGGAAGAAGAGGAAGTAGAAGAGGAAGAGGAAGAGGAAGAAGAGGAAGAGGAAGAGGAGGAGGAAGAGGAAGAAGAGGAAGAGGAAGAGGAGGAGGAAGAGGAAGAAGAAGAGGAAGAGGAGGAGAAGGTGTATTATTACATCAGTGCTGCTCTGCTCCCTCCCTCCGCAGTTCACCTTTCCTTCGTTTAAATAAAGACGCAGCAGCCTTTCTGAGATAAAGGACTCGGGACTCGGGACTCGGGACTCTCTAACCCAGATGTTCTCCTCCACTACGACTGAACGGATCCTCTTCAATCTCTCCAACACACACAACATCTTGCATATTGGCTTCGAACCAACAACAGCGAGTCAATTCGTGTCATTTAGCCCGTCTTCATGGGTGCTAGTGGGACCCTTCCGTTCCTGGGAGGGAGACGGAGGAGGCGGAGAAGGCAACTACGTCCTCCGAGGATCTCCCACAGTTTAACGCCGCCGTGGGTGACACGTCTCTGATGGAGTAACGCGTCAGGGAGGAGCAACAGACGGGATCCAAGGTGGCCTAACAACGGCTGGATGTAGGACTCTGCGTAGTGGATCATTTAAAGTAGGGCGGTACAACACAGTGGTGCTCAGAAGATTACATGGCCATGCTGAAGTTGACTAAAAAGAGGAATGAAACAATCATGTTTTGGAAATGGTTCCCTTTTTTTTTTTTTAATTAAGGCATTAAGATCTATTTACAAAAGATTTTGTTTTGCTCTTTTTAGTCAACATTCTTATGGGTTCCTAAACTTATTAGCACTGTTAGCACTGTAAATGTCATCGCAATATAAACTGGCAAAATATACACATCCCTCAGAGATGTGTTGAGTGAGATGAAAGGAAATATCAGCAGAACACCGCATGTTAAATGTAACTTTCAGCTGTTAACGGTGCCGTTTATATTCAATTTGTTCAATAAAGGAAATGTGGAAAATGAAGGAGGGAAAACAACGCTCTGTGTTGTTTGCATCTCTTTAAACCAACCACAACTGTCCTGGCTCTGCAAGAGAGTCTCAGCAAGGACCTGGTTTTGGGGGAACATGTGCACCCTGAGAAGAGAAGACGCCAGCTGTTTAACTGAGCTGGACACACGGTTACAGCTCAGTGTTCATGGCTGAGGAACCGGTTGATTCTAGATGAATGGATTAGTAGTTTGGTCTATCAGATGCCCCCTAAAGTTGCAGCTAGTTCCACAAGGTGGAGAGACTCTGGACTAGGTGGAGGGACGGCCACCTGGGAGGAGTCCTCGGGGAAGACCCAGGACTAGAGGGAGGGACGTCCAGCTGGGAGGA
>NC_048407.1:33441138-33442175 GCF_013103735.1 Etheostoma cragini
GGGACGTCCTGCTGGGAGGAGGCCTTGGGGAAGACTCAGGACTAGGTGGAGGGACGTCCTGCTGGGACGAAGCCTCTGTTGGTTGGAGCTGGTTGATGTGGCTCGGGAAAGGTAAGTTTGGGGTCCCCTGCTGGAGCTGCTGGCCCCCGAGACCCGATACCGGATAAGCGGATGAAGATGTATGGATGGCTCAGTCTAGCGACTCTCCGTTGGCTTGCAAACTAAAAAAAATCCAAATTCTGGTCAGGCCAATCACATTGTGTATAGAGTCGGTGGGCGGGGCTTAACATCAGGACGGCAGAGTGTGTAGATGTGGGTAGATGTAGTGACGGTTCCACGTGAGTTCCCTGGTACGTGAAAACAAAGAAGATGGCTGCTGCTGCTGCTTGAGAACAGCGGCCTGTGGAATCGGCTTTGGCCGCGACTCTTGAAGACTTGGAACCAACACCTAGATGTGGGTCTGGCCAGTCAGGCTGGTGGATCAGTGTGTCCCAAAAAGCCCAAGATGACGTCCTCAAATGTCTCGTTTTGTCCACAACTCAAAGGTTTTTTGGATTTTTTTGGATTCCCCCTGCAGAGACCTGAGGAACCAGAACCAGGAACCAGAGTCCTCAGAAACCCACCGGGGGCTAGAACGCCGACACAAAAGGAAGAGGACAAGGTGACGGACATCCAGCCGAAATAAGGCCCCCCCCAAACAATCCCCAAAACGCAACTTCCCCAATGTAGTTTATATTGTCAGAACCATCTGATATTACACTGTAGATAACGGCTGTGAAATCTCCAGTTATTTCCTATAGATTTCACAGTAACACTACCGTATCTGATTTTACAGTAAAATGCTGTAAAGTACTTTACAGCCTTGTCGCCATGACAACATCACAGTAGTCTAAGTATTACAGTAGATATCTCCCTGCTTTGTAGCATCTCCTGGGCTGCTGTACTCAGCAATTGTTGCTATGGCACCAAAACTCAGCTGTTCATTTGAGTGTGAGAGTGCGTGTGTGTGTGTGTGTGTGTGTGTGGGGGGGGGGGGG
>NC_048407.1:33442354-33442766 GCF_013103735.1 Etheostoma cragini
GAAGGGCAGACAATGACTATAGGGAGTAGAGAGAGGAATTACATTATTAGATTGGCAACGCGCAGATGAGATTTAAAGAATGTGGAGATGAAAACGGAGTGAGAGGAAGAAAAGGTAAAGGAAATCAGGTTTTAAAGGGGGAGGAATGAAAAGCTCAGAGGAGGTTATATCATGCAAGACAAAAAGAAGAGTTAGAGAAAAAGAAGAGAGGATTTAGCCAGTTGTTGGAAGGGATTGTTAAATAAAGAAAATTATTATGTTTTAATCTCTTTTAAAGCCCTTTATCTGGAGAATGGGGCACCCAGAGAGGATGATGGGAGTTTCCAGTGCCACGCACAAACACACACACACACGCACACACACACACACACACACACACACACACACACACACACACACACACACACACACA
>NC_048407.1:33442866-33444228 GCF_013103735.1 Etheostoma cragini
TCTCTCTCTCTCTCTCTCTCTATGTCTCTCTATCTCTCCCCCTCTCTCTCTCTCTCTCTCCCTCTCTCTATCGCTCTCACTCTGTCTCTGTGTCTCTCTATCTCTCTCTCCCTCTCACTCCCTCTTTCTCTTTGAGTGGAGCGATAGATACACACTTAACAGCGAGTGAAGCTCCAGTCCCGATGTAGGTAGTAGCTCTGTTTCTGTCGTTCTTTCTCTTCTTTCTCTTCTTTCTCTTCTTTCTGCTGTGTCGGTGCTGGGATGTTGAGACTGTTCATCCAAACGGATCCCATCATGCTCTTCTGACTTTTTTTTAATTTTTTGGGGGCTTTTGGGGAATTCTCCTAATTTCACTGGAACTAAATCGGCCAGAAAAGTAGGAAAATTTAAGGATATTCCCGTGTTTTTTCTTTTCTTTTCTAATGTTCATAGACACTTTCTCAGCCTTGTTTTAATATTCTTCTCTCTCTCTCTTTCTTTCTTTCTCTCTCTCTCTTATCTCTTGTCCTATCCTTAGGATAACTGTGCCAGAGTGCTGCTTGTTCGAGGAGCCGACAAAGAAGTGAAGAACTACAACAGCCAGAGTCCCTTTCAGGTAGAGTGGAGAAAAAAGAAAGAAAAATCAATTAAAGAAGAAGAAGAAGAAAAAATCATTCTTCTTCACTGCCGTTTTTGCATGTAAACGATTACGGAACATCGATTTCATCTTTCAGCGGAGAAAGGGAAATAATATCAGTGGCAGCACATTTTCTTGGTCTCATTTGTTCCCATGGCAACAATGCAAAATTTGGTCAAGGGCAGTTGCAACGTGGGATTGCTTGATGTCGTTCTGCCCAATATTAGATTTGTTTGAGTCAAACTGTGGTTTTTTTTGGGGGGGGGGGAGGAGAGCGAAAGTGGGCAGCGTACCTCGATACTAGCTCTTTAAAACCCGCCTGTTGGCTGCAAAACTTCAACTTTCAACTTCAAAAATCCTAAATAACATATATTTAACACCATTACTCACTGCCTTTGAGGGTCTGTACATGTAAACCGAAGCCTTGAGAACTTTGTAAGTGGACAGACAGTTTATTAAAAAAAAGGAAAAGACAGTAGCGCCATTGCGGTTGAAAACGGTCACAACGATTCGACTGGTTTCCCAAGATGGCGCCCGCCTTTACACGTGATCGGTGTCACTGCCCAATGTGAGGAAAGTGCACATTTGAGTCGCGCATGCTCAGATTTAAACGGTTTACGGCTTAACGCGTCACACCTGATGAGAGTCGAGTGCAGAAAGAAGAAGTTTTTTTACAGTGTGTTCAGGGGACAGGCAGCTAGCAGATAGTGAGATGTTTTTTACAGTGTGTTCAGGGGACAGGAAGC
>NC_048407.1:33444328-33447103 GCF_013103735.1 Etheostoma cragini
TTTCTATTTGCGTGCAGGATCCAGGATCAATAATCTGCTCTGTTGCATCATGTAGTTGGAAGAAGGAACAATGGAGGTTGTTCTCTTCAAAATCACTTCAAATGTAGATTCAAAGGGAGACACTGCAGGTAAATAGGGAAACATATTGCATATATTAAATACATACATAGTTAAATCGTCATGTAATTGGTAGTTGATTACTTCCAATGTCTGTTCTAGTGACACGTGACAAGAACGGGACCCGAACCCCGCTCTCCTGTGTGGTTTTACTGTAAATATGCTGGCTCAGGTGTCATCACACGGAGTTAAAATGACCAGTTTTCTAATTAAGTTCTAATTAAGATCTGATTGCAGTAATTTTCAAACATTTCCAGAACAGAGATGTGAACATTGGATCAAGCCAGGCATATTAGAGTCAAAGGTTTTTTAACAGAGGGGATTTTTTATCACTCCATAAATCAGAAAATTCAGTTGATATACAGCCATGAATGATATCTGAACAAAAAACGCTTCAGATTGTAGATACAGTGGGGTTCAAAAGTTTGGGGCCCCCATGTCAAAATGTGTATTAATGTGCATAAAGAAGCCGAGAAAAGATGGAAAAATCTCCAAAAGGCATCAAATGACAGATTAGACATTTGTGTGATATGTCACAAAAAGTTAGATTTTATTTCCATTATTTACACTTTCAAAATAACAGAAAACAACAAAATGGCGTCTGGAAAAGTTTTAGGGCCCCCTGCAGGGTTTATACCTTGTACTGAGATGATTTTGCCTGTAGTGTCTCCTCTTAACCCTCGTGTTGTCTTCCCAGCAAAATTGAAAATCAACAATTTTGTTGCTTTTTATCAATGTTTTTAACTTTTTCTTACGTTTTTGTCCTTTTTTTTCAACGTTTGTCACTTTTTCAACACTAGGTAACACTCACTTATTAACTTTAGTTTTACTGTTATTTTGGGAATTTATGGTCAATAAACCTCATTTATAGGAAATTATACCTAATGTTTGAGTTAGAAAAGCAGAAATTAGGAATTATTGAGACTAAAATTAAAGGAATGGATGTTGATGATAATCACAGACTGGAATATGTCAACTTTTACTCAATACTATTTCAAAAACACTTCCATTTGTTTTACAATGCTATAAAATTGAATAAGACGCCCCAAAATTAATGAAAGTTGAGATTTGTACTTGGCAAAGAGCGTTGGGTGGAATCAATCATGTTATTTTGGGGAATTAAAAAGAACATTGATATAGGATAACATGAGGACAACATGAGGACAACATGGGGACAACATGAAGACAACATGAGGACAACATGAGGACAACATGAGGACAACATGAGGACAACATGAAGACAACATGAGGACAACGTGAGGGTAACATGAGGACAACATGAGGACAACATGAGGACAACGTGAGGGTAACATGAGGACAACATGAGGACAATATGAGGACAACATGAAGATGACATGAGGACAACATGGGGACAACACGAGGGCAACATGGGGACAACAGGAGGACAACATGAAGACAACATGAGGACAACATGAGGACAACATGAGGACAACATGAGGGCAAAATGAGGGCAACATGAGGGCAACATGAAGACAACATGAGGACAACATGAAGACAACATGAGGAGAACATGAGGACAACATGAAGGCAACATGAGGGGAACAGGAGGACAACAAGAGGACAACATGAGTACAACAAGAGGACAACATGAAGACAACAAGAGGACAACAAGAGGACAACATGAAGACAACATGAGGACAACATGAGGACAACATGAGGGTTAACTGACATGCGGGACAAGAACGGGACAGTCAGGTCTAGGAAAAGATAAAACATGGCGGGTGGGGTTACAAGATGTACGTTTCAGGGACACACATGCAGGACATGAACCTCAGTGTCCGTCCCTTTTTCGCTTTCCATTGAACACGCAGGGAGAAACCTGTCTCAACAGAGACCCAAACGGCCGAGTCTCCCGCTGACGGCAGAACAACGAGCAGCCACTAGACCCGATGTGGACTCGCTCTTGTTTTCGAGTGGGGAGAAACTCGCTCCCTGGCTCTTACTATCTTTATCACAGTTGCACTCTCCACCCACACATGGAGCCCGGAGCTGTAATCACACAAGTTTAGGCCTGTTTCTCTGAGTGGCCGGCGCGCTGGAAAATGGAGGAAATCAGAAACACTGATCAGGTGTGAAGGGAAGACGGATGTGTGACTACGAGTTACAACAGCTAAAGGTAGAGCATGCCAGCTTTGATTGGACAGCACAGCACATTTCAGCAACAAGGGAATTCAAAAAGTGCTTAATATTGAACATTAGGGAGCAAAAAATGGGCCGTAAATGTCACACTGACACTCCTCTTCATCAGTGTTAGCATTGCTAGAGCAACCTGGGCTGACACTCCTCTTCATCAGTGTTAACATCGCTAGAGCAACCTGGGCTGTCACTCCTCTTCATCAGTGTTAGCATCGCTAGAGCAACCTGGGCTGACACTACTATTCATCAGTGTTGGCATCGCTAGCGCAACCTGGGCTGACACTCCTCTTCATCAGTGTTGGCATCGCTAGAGCAACCTGGGCTGACACTCCTCTTCATCAGTGTTAGCATCGCTAGAGCAACCTGGGCTGACACTACTATTCATCAGCGTTAGCATCGCTAGAGCAACCTGGGCTGACACTCCTCTTCATCAGTGTTAACATCGCTAGAGCAACCTGGGCTGACACTACTCTTCATCAGTGTTAGCATTGCTAGCGCAAC
>NC_048407.1:33447203-33461071 GCF_013103735.1 Etheostoma cragini
CCTCATGTTGCCCTCATGTTGCCCTCATGTTGTCCTCATGTTGTCCTCATGTTGTCCTCATGTTGTCCCCATGTTGTCTTCATGTCATCTTCATGTTGCCCTCATGTTGTCCTATATCAATGTTCTTTTTAATTCCCCAAAATAACATGATTGATTCCACCCAACGCTCTTTGCCAAGTACACATCTCTACTTTCATTCATTTTGGGGCGTCTTATTCAATTTTATAGCATTGTAAAACAAACTGAAGTGTTTTTGAAATAGTATTGAGTAAAAGTTGACATATTCCAGTCTGTGATTATCATCAACATCCATTCCTTTAATTTTAGTCTCAATAATTCCTAATTTCCGCTTTTCTAACTCAAACATTAGGTTTAATTTCCTATAAATGAGATTTATTGACCATAAATTCCAAAAATAACTGTAAAACTAAAGTTAATAAGTTAGTGTTACGTAGTGTGGTAAACGTCAAAAAAGGGACAAACATTGGAAAAAAAGTCAAAAGTGTTGAAAAAAGGGACAAAAACGTAAGAAAATGTTAAAAACATTGATAAAAGGTGTCAACAAAAGTGTTGATTTTCAATTTTGACGGGAAGACAACACGAGGTATCTGTACTTCTACTTGAGTACGGGAAGGAAGTAGTTTTGCCATCTCTGGAGAACAGAGCACAGGATGTCGAGAAAAATGTAGGAAAAAACACACACACACACACACACAAACACACACACACACACACACACACACACACCTGTTCTTATGAAGTAGAGACGTGCTCACCTGGTTGTACAGGGCACAGATGTGGAGAGCGGCGTTCCCCGAGGCGTTCTGGGCGCTCATGTCTGCGCCGTAGAACAGCAGATGCTCCAGGTGTTGCACATGGCCGTGACGGCAAGCCTGCAAGACACACAGACACACACACACACACACACACACACACACACACACACACACACACACACACACACACACACACACACACACACACACACGGAGAGAGAGTCGGATGGAGCCTTCCAGTGGACAGCGGCTGCAGTAACAGGCTTGAGCCACTAGATGTCACTGTTCTACCGAGGAGATGAGACACAGCCGTCCCCTCAGTTTGACCCAGTCTCCAAACAGATGGGAGGATAGAGGAGTGTGTGCAGCGAAAGCTCAATGAAATGCACAGTTGCATGATTGAATTTGTCAAGACAGAGTGTAAAAAGACCCAAACTGTCCAGGCCGAGCAGGAAGCTCTTAGGCTCTTATTTTTTATAGGACATTATTTTCAGGGACTTGACATGGGCGCATGCTCTAACAGGTGAGCTACCCAGGCGCCCTGGAAGCTGGTGTATTTGTCAACCAATGTCCTGTATAATGCTTGTTGTCATGGTGACACATGCCAGGTATGTGTTTAGTGTGTGTGTGTGTGTGGGGGGGGGGGCATTTTTAATATGGCCTCTTTACACAAGAGCTGCAAGGACTACTAGAATGACTGATTAGTTGAACTAACTGTTGATTTAATTGGAAAGTATTTAGATGATCGTTGAATCGTTTTAGTCGTCGTTATAGAAAAAAGTCAAAACTTCTCTGATTCCAGCGTGTTAAATGTGAAAATGTTCTAGTTTCTGTGTTCCTCTGGGACAGGAAGTGAATATCTCTGGGTTGAGGACGTCATCTTGGGCTTTGGGAAAAACTGATCCACACATCTAATCAATTATTTGAGAAAGTAATTGACATATTAATTGACAATTAAAATAACTGCAGCTCTAATATGTCTTTTCCACCAAGGCTAACCAGGAGCTGGTTCTGGTTCTGGTGCTGGTACCAGTTTGGTGCTGGTTCTACTCCAGTTCTCTAAGAACCAGCTGGATCTTCCCCAGCCTGAGAGCCAGCAGAGCGCTGGTTTCCTCCCCAGACCACGGTGGTTCTGGTCTCCCATCCATGTCCAAAGCTAACATTAACAGCTCTCTATGGTTAACAGCTGACCGGGGTATTCAAAAGGTTTTTCAAACGTCATGATAACCCCCCCCCCGCCCCCAGCACCTGACGTAAGTGGTTCTTATCTCTAGACCAGCGCTGGTTGGTGCTGAGTTGGAACCCGTGTTCTTGGCCCAGAACCAGGTTTATTTGTGTGGAAAAGCAAAGAACCGGTTCCATATCTGGCCCTGACTCCGAACCAGCACCAGAACCGCCTCGGTGGAAAAGACGCATAAGACCCATCCTTAGCCCCAGTCTGTCTGATGCTCCCTGTCCTGCCTGGCAGCTGATTGTTATCGAGTCTGAAACGAGAGCGATATGAGCAATGTGATGAAGCCGAAGGGCTTGAACACACACACAAATACACATTTACAAATACACACAACGCCGTGTGGAGACGGCGGGATCTACCTCAGCGGGGAACAGCTGCCGAGACAGCCGGGGGCTGCTGTGTGTGTGTTGGAGCAACGCTTACCCCAATACCAGCTGGTCCAAGTAACCAGACAGCCTGTGTGTGTGTGTCTGTGTGTGTGTGTGTGTGTGTCTGTGTGTCTGTGTGTGTGTGTGTGCGCCTGGCAGATCTAGTGATATCTAGAGACAATTGTTTTAGTCTCTCATAGCCAGACCTTCCTCCACAGCGCTGTGGGAGAAGGTCTGGTTAGTCCACGCAGCATTCTGGGAGGGGAGAAGAACCTGCTCTGGGTTATCGGCATTTCCTTAAACCAATCAGAATCGTCGTGGGCGGGGCTAAGCGCCGGACGGCGCCACGGTGCCGCTGCTAAACAGTCTCAGGAAGGAAGTTGTTTTGGTGGAACATGTGTACGTTCAAAAGTAGTTTTAGTCGTCAACGGAGAGTCCGACTGGACAGATAGTCTAGCTAGCTGTCTGGATTTACCCTGCAGAGATCTGAGGACCAGGTAACCATAGTCCTCAGATTGGACAGATAGTCTAGCTAGCTGTCTGGATTTACCCTGCAGAGACCTGAGGACCAGGTAACCATAGTCCAGAGGACGGGGACGGACATCCGGCCAAAAAATAACAAACATCCAACAAAATTTCCGGCGGCAGACGAACACTCCTGGAAATAAAAAGGTCGTTGACATAGACCACTAAGCGAATAATTGGCTAATCGGGACTCGGGGCATGCTCCCGAAATTGAAAATTTTAATAACAATCAAACAAACAATTATCCGAATACTCAATATTCAAATCCAGCCCTAGTGATGTGTGTGTGTGTGTGTACCTGGTGAACTTCATGCCAGCCGTTCTCGTCCTGGCAGCAGACCGAGGCGTGGTGGTTGAGCAGGAGCTCGCAGCAGCCCGGGTCCCCCCCAACCATCACGCTGTGGTACAGAGGAGTCAGACCACGGCTGTCCTTGTAGTCCGGAGAAGCTCCCAACTCCAGCAGGGTCTGTATGTATGGGTGGGTGTGTGTGTGTGTGTGTTCATGAGAGAGTGTGTGTGTGTGTGTAAAACAGAGAGAGGAGGGAGGGGGTGAAGGGTCAAGAACATACGATCCATCATTTATTAAGCAAGGCACAGTGTGGGGACAGGGAGCTAGCGGATGTGAGTTCCTTGGGTTCCTCCCTGATGTCTGTTAGATTTGTTTCTTCCCCCTACCAAAGACCAACGGGTTTCGATGCCTAACACTGGTTCCAGGAACATCTCCAATCTCACATCTGGATCAGAGAACATCTCACATCTTACATCTGGATCAGAGAACATCTCCAATCTCACATCTGGTTCCAAGAACATCTCCAATCTCACATCTGGATCCAAGAACATCTCCAATCTCACATCTGGATCCGAGAACATCTCCAATCTCACATCTGGATCCGAGAACATCTCCAATCTGACATCTGGATCAGAGAACATCTCACATTTTACATCTGGATCAGAGAACATCTCAAATCTGGATCAGAAGCATCTCGAATCTGGATCCAAGAACATCTCCAATCTCACATCTGGTTCCAAGAACATCTCCAATCTCACATCTGGATCAGAGAGCATCTCCAATCTCACATCTGGATCAGAGAACATCTCACATCCGAATCAGGGAACATCTTACATCTGGATCCGACAACATCTCACATTTCACATCTGGATCAGAGAACATCTCACATCTGGATCCAAGAACATCTCCAATCTCTTCATTCGTAACATGCAGCAACTTTAAGGTGGGGTGGAGAGCAGAGGACTGAGGAGAGCTACAGTCCTTACCGTGAGTGAGTCCAGGTTCCTGGAGCGTGCGGCTTTGTGGAGGGCGGTCATGCCGTCTTTGGCTCTGTAGTCCAGGTGAGCTCCGCCCGTCTTCAGCACCTTGATCAACCCCACCATGTTGTCCAGGTGAGCAGCAAACGTCAGAGGACTCTCTGGAAAAACAAGACACACACAGAACATCGCTTGTTAAAGACAAAATCCCGTTCATTTTTGATTGACAGCCATCATGTCTAGGCCACGTGTGTCAAACTCAATCAACTTCTGGAACCACAGCCATTCAAAAAGTGGCCAATCACTGTTGAGCTCTATTATAGAGCCGGTAAAGAGCAAGAAACCCACCCAGCAGAACCCAGATGATTGAAATATATGAAAGTAGGGTTGCTTTAAATAACACAAGACATGTGTTATTTCCCAGCAGGAGCTAAAAAAGCTAAAAAAGCTATTTTTTTTGTTTTGTTTCTCACGGGGATTCACAAGCTCATAAACATACTGCGACTAAACCAGGATCTGAATCCCGGCAACAGAACATCTCCAGGGTCTGATGCCGAGTGTCTGATGACACAAGTTTGTTTTCTTTGGTACAAACCAACAGGGGAACGAAAGAAAAGTGAGCTCGCATTTTTCCATTTGTTTGTTTTAAGTTTGCACTGAACACTTACAGGTAAAGTAGAGTTAGAGACTGGACCCAGCAGGTTCTTCCTCGGCTCGTTGGGGACATGCACACTACTACTAGGACAGTTTTTACCCATGAAAAGGGCTGTTTGGGAGGTAATTACCAGAATTGAATCTACAGATGGCGTCTAGAGGCTGCCGTATGTGAAATTCCATTGTGACTGTGGTTTTGTGCTACTTTATACAGTCATGGACGAAAATATTGGCACACCTGGAACTTTTCCAGAAAATGCACCCTTTCTCCAAAAGTGTGCCTACCAGGGTTACCTGGTCCTCAGGTCTCTGCAGGGTAAATCCAGACAGCTAGCTAGACTATCTGTCCAATCTGTGGACTATGGTTACCTGGTCCTCAGGTCTCTGCAGGGTAAATCCAGACAGCTAGCTAGACTATCTGTCCAATCTGAGTTTTCTGTTGACGACTAAACCTTGGAACGTACACACGTTCCACCAAAACGATGAATAAAATTAAGTAAAAAACCAAACTTAACCACGCCACTCTGCTCTTTATATGAGATTTCACAGGTTTTCTTATCAGGACACGTCACTGTTCAGGTTGTTATTACCTCTTTGGGACTGATGTTATCCAGGCGGCTCAAAGCAGGTCAATTGTCTTTCACAGCTAATTAGCATAATACAAACACTTTGCTGTGATTAAGTCATCAATGTAAATGCCAGTCTACATGAGGTCCTCCAAATAAAGACACTCAGAGCCAAGTGACATGCCGTGATTTCACTATGTCCTACTTTACAGAACTGATTTTACAATAAAGAAGAAATCAAGGTAGTTATCGGTTTACATGGCTTGACAGTAACTTTTTGAAGTATATTTACGTTTCACTCGTCCATAAAAAGTCACTTGTCTGTGTATGATTTCTCGTTTTATAAACTTTTTTTGTGTTTTTGCTAATGCCGAATTCGAACAAAGGTCGAAAGCATCCAACAATATCAACATTAATAGAAGTCAGCGGAACCCTTCAACAACAAAACAGGATCTCCAGACTCCATAATACTGTAAGTAATACTTCAAACACTGTGTATCACCAGAGGTAGTGGTGACAGGAACTTATACTATAGCTAAATGAATGATTTTGGTGACATGATGGATTTTTCGACGATTGTTGACAAGAGAAAAACACAGAAAATCCGCAACCTTGCCCTTAAGTTACCCTTAAGTAAGTTACCAGCTAGCTAGTTACCAGCTAGCTAAAACAGAATGAGACATTTTAGGCAACCAAAATATTCCAAATAACCCTTTGTGGTGTCCTCGGGTCAAATTGTACTGTTTCAAAGTGTTTTATATCTGAAATATCAGATTTCTTTCAACCATTTGCCCAAAAATCAAATGGATCTTCTTCAGGTAACATTAATGATTGCTTTCATTGAATTTTTTGGGTGTTTTATTGAATCTTATAGCATTTGAATTTTGTTTTTTTATGATTTCCAAACAGTATCCGGACTAAACTTCGACATCTACCCATCTGAGATCCACTGAGCTTCCTCTGATCTTAACTAGTAGTCAAAATAATTCCTAATTTCTGCCTTTTTAACTAAAAACATGTATAATTTGATATAAATTAGGTTTGTTGACCGTGAATTCCAAGAATAAGAATAATAAAACCTGTTATTCTATATATATTATATGTTATAATAGCAAATAAAGCTGATCCTGATGACAAAAACATTCAAATCACAGAAACCAAACCTCGCTGCTTAACCCTTGTTTCGGTATTTGGGGCAAATTGACCCGTTTCAAATTTTTACAGAAAGAAAGTTCAATTTTTTCTACCTGAAATCAGGGTCCTTTCCTTATTTCCTGTGATAAACATGTATTCCTGAGTCAGAACATTATTCTGGATATGACACTTATGTTGTTTCCATAGTGGATTTTTAACATGAATTATAACCTTATGACACAAAACAAACCCCACTTCCATGTTTAATAGTGTGCTAGTAGAGACTGATGCATTCCCTAAACATAGATGTTATCTCAGCTGCTGGAAATGGAGATAAAGACATTATTTGTTAATAGATTATGAAGTAAGATTTTATTTCAGAGTTTTTTTTAAAACCCCAAATAGGTCCCAGAGAGGGTCCCGAAAGCAAAGACCGTACAAGGGTTAAGGAGATTCAGCATTGATTTCACTTTGCAGACCCAGAAGCTTCACCCTATATATTTACAGTCTCTGGATAAAAGTGAACATATACCAAAAGGAAATTAAATCTCCATGTTTGTTGTGACAGCTTTGGTCATTTCGTCCCATCGTAAGCGTTTGAATGACAGCGAGAGGCTTCTTCATATAAAGGGATGGAAATGAGCCTCCATCTGTGCTGACTGGGTGCAGACATGAGCAAAAGGAAGAAAGAGGAGTGTGTTCACATTGTTAATCACAATGAAGAGCTTTTTACGGCTGGCTGTAATCTTTATCGGAGTAACAAGAGTCCTCATCAGCAGAGAAGCCTTTCCTCTTCAGCCACAAGGCGTTCACTTAACAGCAGCTCTCAGAGCCCATTAAGACAAACTCGGCTTAATAACGCTGTCTCCATTACCTTTATTTGTCTCAACAGACCAGGATTTTTCAAGCCAATCTCCTACACTCAACCCTGGCTGCGTTAAGAGCACCTGCACTGCTGAGATACCCTTGACATATTCATTAAACCATCATAAATAAACATAATTGTCAACCTTAATACTCAGGTAAACAAGCGGTGGTTACCAAATGATTGTAATGAGCTTTTAAAAACAGGCTACTTTAGATGAGTGCTACAATTTACAGTGATTTCCAGCAGTGGTAATTCCCTTCTCCCAACACAGCAAGCAAAAACAAAAACTAATTTCCAGAAAGGATTATTCATTTTGTTCTTTCTAAAAATATAAAAAAAGAACAGCCTTCTCACACTACAGTCGCTTCTTAAAACACACTTCCATAGGAGAGCCTTCCCCATTGTTTGACTTCACTTTATCCCTTTTATTTGATTGTATTTTACAAATGTTATATTTAGCTGTATTTTAGTCTTTCAGTGTTTTCATGCGTTTGTCTTTTTGTATTATTGTCTCTTGAATAGTCTTGTCTTTACACTTGTTAAAGCACTTTGTAACTTGTTTTTGAAAAATGCTCTACTTAATAAAGATTATTATTATTATTACTATTACAGGTGACCGAGCTTTCAAACAGTCGTTCCTGAACTGTGGAACGCTTCGCCTCATGTTTTAAGGGGGGAATGTGGGCCTAGAGGTTATAGAAGCGAGCTTGTGACAGGGTCGCTGGTTCAATCCCCAGATCGACAGGGTAAAACCTGGGTAGGGAAAGTGAAAGAGCAGTGCTAGTCCCTCCCTCATTACCACCTATGAGGTGCCCTTGAGCATATATAGGAGGCATATATCTCACACCTGGGCAGATAAACTGATCCTACCAGACTGGCAGCATGGCCATATATTATAAAAATGTATAATTGAGAATATATATTTTTTGTAATTTGGGTGAATTACCCTTTTAAACAGCCTGTTAAATCCAGACCTAGTTGAAGGCGGCAGTGTGAGCATGTTTGGCCGGTTGCCAAATATAAAAAGCTCCGCTAAGTACCTCTGAAGTGCACTTAAAAATGTACCACTGTTGCCTTGTGGGCTGCAGAGAAGGCTTTTGTTTGTGCGAGTATCTTCCAGGTGTGAGTTGTGTACCAGATATTCCTGCAGGGACGTGTGTGTGTGTGTGTGTGTGTTCAGTCAGCCCGCTGCAAACGGAGTAAATAGAGCTGTTGTAGCCAAATAATTGAGCAACCAGAGCTGGGAGTACTGAGCCGGGTCCTGATGTCAATGTGTTCTCGACACAGCTCACAAATGTTCCATAAGCACAAAGTGAGCAGGTGTTTTCCGTGCTACGCTAAAGGCTAGGTTAACAGTTACAAGGCCTCCCAGGCCCGGTTGTAGGCAGAGGGTCTGGTCTGGGGAGACTGCAACCCGGCAAAATTAAGAATATATCATATCCAACCATGCACATCCACTCACGTGTGCACTTGACTTTAGTTGCTCTGAAGCACATGGTTAACGTTGGATATTACTGCTAATTAAACAGGAAATAGGTACAAATAAGGGTACAAGTTGCCGAAATGGGTTTCCTCAGGCGGGATGCTGGTCTCCTCAGGAGGGGGGCTGGCGTCCCCCTTAGAGATCAGGTGAGAAGCTCAGTCATCCGAGAGGAGCTCGGAGTAGAGCCGCTGCTCCTTTGCGTCAAAAGGAGCCAGTTGAGGTGATTCGGGCATCTGGTAAGGATGCCTCCTGGGGGGGTTACTAGGGAGGTGGTCCAGGCACGTCCAGCTGGGAGGAGGCCTCGGGGAAGACCCAGGACTAGGTGGTGAGATTATATCTCCAACCTGGCCTGGGAACGCCTCGGGATCCCCCCCAGTCGGAGCTGGTTGATGTGGCTCGGGAAAGGGAAGTTTGGGGTCCCCTGCTGGAGCTGCTGCCCCCGAGACCTGATACCGGATATAAGCGGATGAAGGTGGATGGATGGATGGATAAACAGGAAATAGTTCCCAAAGCTGAGACTCAATCTTCATTTAACTAATTAACTGAGGTTAATTGATAAGCCCCGGTCAATACCACAAACAGAAGCAGGAAGTACAAAAGACTGGTCACCCTAACAGACCAGGTGCCGTTGAGTTTTACATCTGAAGTCTTTCTGTGTTTGGTGTATACTCTGTAAATAAAGTCTGAAATCTCCAGGTATTTCCTTTAGATTTCACAGTAATATGAATGTATATGATTTTTAAAGTAGAATACTGTAATACTGGTACATAACAACCTGGTAAACGTGTCAAAATCACAGTAGTCTAAGTATTACAGTAGAAATCACAGTAGTCTAAGTCTTACTGTAAAAAAAGTCACAATATAGCCACTATAGTGCTGTAAATAGTACAGTAAACTACTGTAATTTTACTTTGTTTATCTTATGTTGTGTTTAATTGTGTTGTATTTTACAGTGACTACATAAAATACTGAAAATGGAAGTATGGTACGGTCACTGTAAAAATAATTCACAGTAACTTGCTGCCATTTGTTTCCTGTAAGTTACTGTAAATTTTATGTTAAATGTGTTACAGTTTGTGATTGTTATGCAGAGTTTTGCCTCACCACCGGTCTCACTGTCGTGGTAATTGGGGTCGAAGCCCCTCTCCAACATCTTGGACACTTTGTCCACCTGGTTGTGCTGGATGAGGTCCATGAACTTCCTTAGATTGGCCTGCAGAACCAGAGACAAGAGAGAGAGAGAGAGAGAGAGAGAGAGAGAGAGAGAGAGAGAGAGAGCTTCATTACAGTGAGAAGAAGGAACAAATGGTGGTGGGTGTGAGAGAAAGAAAACAGGCAGGATGGAGGACCATAGATGTCAAAAGACTGAAATAGAAGTTGATATGGAGGAAGGTGTAAAGGGGTCAAACACAACTGAGAGTGAAAAGTGGAAGTGTTTAGCCACACAGTGTGAAACTGAGGAAACCAGGAAGAGGAGGAAGGGAAGAAGACATAGTTCAGAGTGTGTCGATCGTTGGGGAGTGGAACGGCTGCTCCTTTCTGTTCTCTTCCCGTCTGCTTTCTTTCCAGGCCGCATGATAAAAATAGATAAGAGAGCAGCTCCCTGAAGGAGAGGAGAAAATGAGGAATGAAGAGTGAGAAAGCAGAAGAGGAAAAAGACAATGGGTAGCAATGGAATAATAGACTGAGGAGCGAGGCACAGGAATAAATGAAGAGTAAAAATGGAGGGACATGGAGAGGGCGTAATGATGTCTTTGTCATATACTGTCGCCCCAGATCCGAATTCAAGTGCCTCAGCACATACACAGGAGAAGACATCATTTCCTATGATAATGCATGTTTTTTCCAACCATTTCAGAGCCGTACAGTGCTCATTTAGTGCATTTGTGACAGCGAGCACTCTCGCAGAAACAAATAATCCAAAAAGATCGGGCGTAATTTAGCCGATAACTGCAAAAAGATAGAAAAATATGCCCTGAATGGTCCGATCAGTGAAAGGTTTCCAACACCACGACGTCCAACAGTCTGCAGCTAAAGACACAGAAAAGACTAGCTGACCTTTGAGACACCGTGGACTCTAGGCTCGTTGGAGATGAGAAAAAAAAAAAGATAGAAAAATACGCCTAAATGGGCTCTATCCCGATCCAGGTCTTTAGCAGTCTGCAGCTAAAGACACAGAAAAGACAACGAGCCTAGTGTCTGCGCAGAATCGATCACCGGCGGTCACCGCCCGTTGCATGCTGGGTAGATTTGTGTCCGACTTGATCCCGACTCGCTCTGACGTCACGCACACGCGGGCAACGATGACATCACAAGAGCGAGGAGACGCAGGCGGCACGGTTGCTTTTCACCGACTGCAAGACCCGGGCGGACCCAGGCTACTTGTCTGATTTAAAGGGTTATTCTGTACAGAACACACGTTGTGTGGCTGATAGTTACGTTTAGAAGTCAGAGAGATTAAATCCGTTTAGATCACGACTCATCTACAGTCTGTTGTTAATTAACATCAGCAACAGATCACATGTAGAGAGCAACTCTGTCATAATTAAAACAACTAGAGACTGTGTACCAGCTGATATGTTAGTCTGATAGCATGTTATTAAATCGGAATCACACAAGTGTTTTTGTCACTTCCTGTTCAGCCTGAATGTTCCTGAAATCGGCTGGAAACTGTCCGACTTTACCGCATCTCTCCCCCCCCCCCCCCCGCTGCTGCCGCCTGCTCTTGTCCACTTTACAGTCGAGGCGCAGTTCATCTCGAACGAGCCGAATGCCATAGAAACGACACAGATGGGACTTAACGATGCATTCAATTACACCTCGTAAGCTCATGGTGCATTCAAGTGAAACTCGAGCCTTAACACTAACCCTAACCCTTTCCCCTAACACACTGTAAAAAACATCTCACTATCTGCTAGCTGCCTGTCCCCTAACACACTGTAAAAAACATCTCCTCACTATCTGCTAGCTGCCTGTCCCCTGAACACACTGTAAAAAACATCTCCTCACTATCTGCTAGCTGCCTGTCCCCAGAACACACTGTAAAAAACGCGGTCTCTGTAGACAACCCAGGCTCAACAGATGCCAACCTGCACACAAAACAACAGACACAACAAACAGTCTTCCAGCCAATATCCAACAAGAAGGATTTGGGGGTGGGGGTTGGGCATGGATGTGTTAGGGGGTTAGTGCACAGGGAGGCGGAGGTGACGGGGTGAGGAGGACGTCTCTTAGAGCACCTTTAATATTTAATGTTTCCACAGGTTTACTACCTAATAGTTTAACAGCTATGTTATATTATTATAGTGTCTGGCTGTGAAACCAAACAAGATCGAGCACAGGTATTGAGTGCTTGTGTTCAGATATCAACCATGATGAGTCACCGCCAGTTCAATATCTGGAAATGTCAGTGGTTCACGTACATGGCCCTGTGTTTTCATACGATGTTTTGTTTAATATAGCTGATATGGCTTGTGTGTGTGTGTGTGTGTGTGTGTGTGTGTGTCTGCAGGCCTGGTGAATCAGAGCCTGGAGGATAATGCCCTCTCGCTCTCGCTCTCCCTCTCGCTCTCCCTCGTTGCTGAAACAGGTGGGGAGGCTGGCGATTGATTGGCTGTCTCTGTGGGAGTTTGAGCCAACCACAGAGCACCAGATGGTCGGCAAACAGGATTAGCTCAAAAGTTAGGTCAGGCAAAGAAGTGAGAAAGAAAAGGACACGGTGGTAGAATGAATATATAATGGAAGAGCCACATTTCCCGGCTAATAACTTAGCATCTGTGTTGTCATCTCCCTGCACCACGTTGACAGAACATGTTTTTCCTCTTTGCCTTTTTCATTTTTCATCCCCTTCCCCTGTTGGGAAGGAGAGCAGCTGTCAGACAGTTTCCCAGTGTGTTGGTAACAGAGAGCTGCCAGAGACGCTTACGCTTTGGCTGAACTCCAGCTCTACAGTGGCTACGGGACTAGCCTTACACAACGACGAAGAGGCTAAACATCGCTAGTTTACAGTAGAGATCTGCTTCAATTCATGAGGGGGAAACGGAGATAAAGGGAAGAGGCTTCTGATGGGACTGGCAGGTAAAAAGAGACTCTTTTTGAGCTGTGTGCAGACTTTCAGATCATCACAGAGGAACAGGAAAGCTCCAAATAAGCCCAAATTCAGTGTGTTTACATGCAGTTTAAAAACCCAGTTATATTCACGTTAAGGCAGTTTCCCAAACACAGTGTAAACACCTTATACTGGTTCAAAATCAGAGTTCTCATACCCGCTTAATAGCTTAAAACCTTTTTAGGAAACCAATTTTCTTTGTAATTGAATAATGTATCGTAAATGAATAAATAAATATTCTTCTTTAAAATACAGAGGGCCTAAATATACACCCCCCTATGTTAAATTCCCATAGAGACAGGCACATTTTTATTTTTAAAGACCAGTTATTTCATGAATCAGGATACTCTGCATCCTGATCAAGTTCCCTTGCATTAAAATGATGCATGGACACGTGGACACATGGACACATGGACAAATGGATACATGAATACATGGACACATGGATACATGGACACATGGATACATGGACACATGGACACATGGATACATGGACACATGGACACATGGATACATGGACACATGGATACATGGATACATGGACACATGGACACATGGATACATGGACACATGGACACATGGATACATGGACACATGGATGCATGGACACATATATACATGGACACATGGATACATGGACACATGGACACATGGATACATGGATACATGGACACATGGATACATGGACACATGGACACATGGATACATGGACACATGGATGCATGGACACATGGATGCATGGACACATATATACATGGACACATGGATACATGGACACATGGACACATGGATACATGGACACATGGACACATGGACACATGGACACATGGACACATGGATACATGGACACATGGATACATGGACACATGGACACATGGATACATGG
>NC_048407.1:33461171-33462232 GCF_013103735.1 Etheostoma cragini
GCCCCCAGGCCCCTGGCCCCAGACCCCTGGTCCCACAGCCCCAGACCCCTGGTCCCCCAGGCCCCTGGTCCCCCAGGCCCCTGGCCCCCGGCCCCTGGACTTTCTTTCTTCTTCCACCTACTGTGCAATACTTGTATAATATCACCTTAAATGACTCTGTGCGGGGCCCCGGGGGCCGAGAAGCGGTCCAGATAGCTTCATGTCCATCACGGTGCAGTCAGCTCAAGCATTTTCACATCATGTGATGGGGCAGAACAGGAAAAACTAACCTATCAGAAAAGTGTCTTTTAACCAAATTTTCAGATAAATAACGCGGCTTGTTCCACACAACGCTCTTCAAGAGTAAAATAAACGACCAGGCAACCGGAACGATTGGTTCATTTACATTTTTTTAGCATACTTATATTTAAACAGTTGCACATTTAGTTTTTTCCGATCTTGTATATACTTAAATATTTGTTCTTACATTCTTATATTTTATTCTTATATTTTTTTTTATTATAATTATTATTATTTCATGTATATTGTATGTATGTATATTTTTGTGTGCTGCTGTAACACTGTAATTTCCCATTTTTTTGGGATCAATAAATATCTATCTATCTATCTATCAGCCCACTGCTCTCTTTAAATTTGGATGTTTTATTCAATTTCATAGCATCCAAAAATGTTTTTTTTTATGAAAGAGCATTGAACAAAGTGACTAAAATATCCCCAAAAAGCTTCAAAAATTTGGGGAAAATTCCACAAAAACGTCAAAAGGTGCAGAAAAAATAGACAAAACATCAGGGGGAAAAGGAACGAAGTTATGAACACAAGGGTTAACAGCTGCTTTACATGGCTAATCTTAGTCTGTGTGTGTGTGTGTGTGTGTGTGTGTGTGTGTGTGTGTGTGTGTGTGTGGGGGTGTGTGTGTGTGTGTGTTTGTGTGTGTGTGTTCCAGTCCAGGGAGGTTGGATCCTCACGGTACGAGGTGTTGACCCAGATATGAACTCATGACCCTTTGATGTAATTAGCTTAGGTGGTTATAACTCGAGCAGTGTGTGTGTGTGTGTGTGTGT
>NC_048407.1:33462242-33467395 GCF_013103735.1 Etheostoma cragini
GTGTGTGTGTGTGTTCACATGTGCACTAAGCTCTCTCACATGCACTAATGCTCCTGATTTCACATTCATCACTGAGCACTCAGTGGTTCCACTTCATCACATGATTGTGTCACGTGCTCTACTCAGATGAATAATTCAAACGCACCCAGCACCTGCAGCTCCACACCTGATTGGTTAGTCTCTCTCTACTGACAGACCTGATTGGTTAGTCTCTCTCTACTGACAGACCTGATTGGTTAGTCTCTCTCTACTGACAGACCTGATTGGTTAGTCTCTCTCTACAGACTGACCTGATTGGTTAGACCTACATGTTGGAATCGACCGTAATTCTCCTTCAATGTTTAATTCCTCATCCTGCTATAAAACTTTTGAGTCAATTCAAGCACTTTGCATTGCACTATAATTTCTTAAACTGCAATGTAACTTTTATTTTTGTATTTTAACTGCTCTTTAATGTTTAATTTCTTGTACGGCATTGTAACTTTTTATTATTTTAATTGTTTTTATTGTGTAAAGCCTTTTGAGTTGCCCTGTTGCTGAACTGTGCTGCCTTGCCTCGTGTAACGAACCATCTGGTACTTTAGGGTTAACCAAGTTCCCGCGTCATTAAAAGAAACTATTTAAATGTACTGATGCTAAACGTCCTGAACCAGCACGGTTGGACCTCTTTGAGTGACAGCTGGGTCACAGGCCAGTCGGCCAAATTGAGCTTCATTTTGGCTCTTCAGACACCACGTCACCAACGTGTTTCGTTCATCACGGCTTACACACAGCACCACTATCTTTGCCTCTACTTAAAAAAAAAAAAGAAATCCACATTGTCGAGGGCTGGAGATGCAGCAATAATGGAAGCTGATGGAGGTTTACCGCTGTAATAAACCTGCAGAAGAAGAGAAGGCCACATCAGTCCAAGCAGCCGTGCCAGATGCCAAACATCTGTTTCTGGACACCTTCAATCCTTCCCGGATGCCTCGGCACAGCGCCCGTAATCCTGTTTGGATCGGACCACGCCAGGAATCCTGCATTGTAGGGAAGCTGGGGACTGGGAAAGACCGGGGGGGGGGGGGGGGCAAAGAGGTTGTGTCAGTTACATCCTCCATGAACGCAGCGGCCATGTTTAGCATGCAGCACAGTGACGATAACACAGTGGAAAGCTTGGTTTATTATCTAGTAATGGGACATGGTTTTGGTTATTAACCCTTGTGTTGTCTTCCCATCAAAATAAATGAAAATCAACATTTTTGTTGACGCTTTTTAATCTGAATGTTTTAAATTTTTGTTACATATTTGTCCCTTTTTTCAAAAATGTTTTCAATGTTTGATACTTTATGAATTTTTTTTAACACTACGTAACACCAACTTATTAACTTTAGTTTTACAGTTATTTTTGGAATTTATGGTCAATAAACCTCATTTATAGGAAATTATACCTAATGTTTGAGTTAGAAAAGCAGAAATTAGGAATTATTGAGACTAAAATTAAAGGAATGGATGTTGATGATAATCACAGACTGGAATATGTCAACTTTTACTCAATACTATTTCAACAACACTTCCATTTGTTTTACAATGCTATAAAATTGAATAAGACGCCCCGAAATTAATGGAAGTAGAGATTTGTACTTGGCAAAGAGCGTTGGGTGGAATCAATCATGTTATTTTGGGGAATTAAAAAGAACATTGATATAGGACAACATGAGGACAACATGAAGACAACATAAAGAAACATGAGGGCAACATGAGGACAACATGAGGACAACATGAGGACAACATGAAGACAACATGAGGACAACATGAGGACAACATGAAGACAACATGAAGACAACATGAGGACAACATGAAGACAACATGAGGACAACATGAGGACAACTTGAGGGCAACATGAGGACAACATGAAGACAACATGAGGACAACTTGAGGGCAACATGAGGACAACATGAGGACAACTTGAGGGCAACATGAGGACAACATGAGGACAACATGAAGACAACATGAGGACAACTTGAGGGCAACATGAGGACAACTTGAGGGCAACGGGCAAAGAGGTTGTGTCAATTACATCCTCCATGAACGCAGCGGCCATGTTTAGCGTTCAGCACAGTGACGAGAACACAGTAAAAAGCTTGGTTTATTTTCTAGTAACGGGACATGGTTTTGGTTATTAAAGCGTGCTGCTTGGAGCACCGCTGTCCTGGGACTCCATTCATCTCTCCTAGGCCTGTTTGCATCTGTCAATCAAAAATTAGAAGTCCAGTTTGCAAACGAAATGTCTGTCACATGTGTTTTACTTGACTGTTGTGACTGCCTTATTAATCAATTTGGGTCTTCCAACCCCCCCCCCCTCTCTCGCCCACTTCCTCCCTCTGCTTTCCTCAAGCAGAAATGCATGCGGTTCAACCCGAATGCGACGGTCTGGGTGGCCAAGCAGCGGATCCTGTGCACGCTCAATCAGAGCCTGAAAGACGTGCTCAACTACGGGCTCTTCCAGCCCGCTAGCAACGGGAGGGACGGCAAGTTCCTGGACGAGGAGCGCTTCTTTCGAGAGTACCCCCAGCCAATCAGCAAGGGCGTCCCGTCTCTGGAGGTAAACCGTTGGCCCGGGGGGTCATTACTCCACCTAGTCGGGATGTAGGCGGACCATATTTTAATTTCCAAATATTCTCAGAGTTACCTTTTCTGAGGTTTATGAACATGCTTTATTACGCCTCAATGGTACAAAATAACTCATGCAATGGAATAAAAATCTGTAACAACCTGAAAGTAAATAAGAGCTCTCTATTCAAATAAATAAATAAATAAATAGGAAATAATGTGTAAGACCTTTTCTGTGTCAGCTTCAAAATCCAGCTTCAACTAAGTATCTCCTAAAACCTTTTCATTGTAATAAGACCAGGTTTTTCGGTGTCCATGTGAGCTTTGCTAGCATAATATAGAATATAATATAATGTAATTTATATAATGCGCAACACAGTACCGTAGTATTGTGTGCAAAGCGCAAGTCAATTTAAGAACACGCTAAATGCTAATGGTCCCATGAAAAACAGTAACCCCCCCCACCCCCCCCACCCAATGCGCCAGACAATACGTAAAAAAGTGGACATTTTCGGGCAAAAGAGGACGTTTGGTCACCCTATTGTGATGAAAAGTCATTTATTGATCCTTAAATATTTGGTGTTACGTAAGTAGGGCCGGGGCTGGATGGATGTTTTATTTTGAAAAGCACAAAATTCCCGCGGTAGTGCGTTTTTTTTTTTGGGAGGGGGGCAGTAGCTCGGTCAGTAGGGGACTTGGGTTGCGAACCAGTGGGTTGCTGGTTCAAGTCCCCGTCCGGACTAAAGTATGGTGGTGGACTGGTAGTTGGAGACGTGCAGTTCACCTCCTGGGCACTGCCAAGGTGCTCTTGAGCAAGGCACCGAACCCCCACTTTCTTTCAACCAAATTGCCCCAAATTAACATGGTTGATTCCATACATCCTTCAGGTGACATTAATGATTACTTTCATTGAAGTTTTTGGGTGTTTTATTTATTGTTATAGCATTTAAATGTTTTTTTTAATGGTTTCCAAACAGTATCTGGACTAAACTTAAACCTCTACCCATCTGAGATCCACTCAACATCCTCTGATCTTAACTATTAGTCTAAATAATTCATAATTTCTGCCTTTTTAACTAAAAACTTATGTACAATTTAATTTAAAACCTGTTATTGAACCAGCTCAGGTTTTAAAAAAGCGCCAGAAGCTGGAGAAAATGACAAATAAATTGGAAAAAAGGAACAAAAACATTGGAAAAGCACAAAAAATATTCATTTTCATTTGAATGAAAGTTCATGGTTAACGAGAGCGTTAAAGCCTTATGCCCACCTTTGCAAAAAAAACAACACAAAATTGTCATATCTATAAAATAAACAACTCATGATTGAGAAGGAAAGGTCATCATTTCCCAGGACAGAGCCTTTGTTTTGATTTGATTCTGATTTTAATAACTTGTCTTCACAGTTCCGCTACAAGAGCCGAGTCTACACGCAGCCCAACGTGGACGAGAAACAGATCGCCAAACTCCACACGAAGGTAAGCGCCCATCCATTTACAGAAAACCCATGGAAAAATAACTCTAAATCTAAATCTAAGTCTTATTTGTCTGTGGCCAGAGTTCGGGGTTCAAATTCAACTGCACATCACATGTGATTCATCACATTATGACAAGTGCCGGCTTTGGGTGTGAGCCGAAACCATGCATACGTAGCAATCAACACTACATCAACTAGACCAGCGGTTCCCAAACTTTTTCAGCTCAAGACCCCAAAGAGAAATTTTGGTGTCTCCCCGGGACCCGAATTTATGGACCAAAACCATGAGTTTAAATGTATATGAAGTATATTTATTCAGTTATAAAAGTAAACAAAAACAGAAAAGGTCTCTATTCTCCTTCCTGTGTCTCTGTCCCCCCCCCCCCCCCCCCCCCCCCCCCCCCCCCCCCCCCATCGTCCCTCAGTACCAACACCAACGTTTGTTTAAATAATGCTGACTTGAATTTAATGACATGTGTGTGTCTGGTTGAAGATATCAACCAGCTGATCTAGTCTAGGTTATTAACCGGTCATTGCGGTCTTCAAATCAGTTGTTTTTAGAAGTCCTAAGGTCCAGGTATAAACCGTGGGGGGGGGGGGGGCTTTTGCAGTTGCAGCCTGCATATACGTACTGTTACAGATGTCGCTCTTTTTAGGTCCAAACTTAAAACATATCTGTTCAGTCTGGCTTTTAATACGTAGCAGTGGCGTGACAATTTCATTCTTTTGTTTCTTTGTGACCTTTTCTGATTTGACTGTTTTCTATAATTACTCTTTCTGTTGTATGTTGTGATTTTCCTCATTTTGTTAAGCACTTTGGATACCTGCTGGTTGTTCTAAAGTGCTATATAAATACATTTTGATTGATTGATTGATGTGTCCATGTGTCCATGTGTCCATGTATCCATGTGTCCATGTGTCCATGTATATATGTATCCATGCATCCATGCGTCCATGTATCCATGTGTCCATGTATCCATGTGCCAATGTGTCCATGTGTCCATGTATCCATGTGTCCATGTGTCCATGTATATATGTGTCCATGTATCCATTTGTCCATGTAATCCATGAATCCATTTGTCCAT
>NC_048407.1:33467495-33475706 GCF_013103735.1 Etheostoma cragini
TAGGGGACCAGGGGTCTGGGGCCAGGGGCTGGGCCTAGGGGACGAGGGGTCTGGGGCCGGGGGCCTGGCGCCAGGGCCTGGGGCTGTGGGACCAGGGGAACCTAAAGTTCACACCATACTTGTACACGTAGAGTATTCAGTACTATACACAAACAGTACACAGTACCATACACTTACAGTAAACATCAGAGCTGGAGCTGCAGGTCCTGGGTGCGCTTGAATTATTTATCTAAGTAGACCACGTGATGTGATCCTCGGGCCCCCGGGGACCCGCACATCAAACGCAGACCCTGTAGTACAACGCTGCACCCGCCCCAGATGAAACCCCTGTACTCCAGCTGCTTATCTGCAGGGAGTTCCAGTTGGGCAGCGCCCCCCAGTCGGAGCTGGTTGATGTGGCTCGGGAAAGGGAAGTTTGGGGTCTCCCCTACTGGATCTGCTGCCCCCGAGACCCGAAACGGGATAAGCAGATGAAGATGGATGGATGGAATATGACGGTGATCAGACACATGTAGCTTTCCACCATGAATAATTTTCCTGACGATGTCAAACTTTTGCTTTGAAGTTAGAAATGATTTTTATCTTTGCTGCGTTTCATTATCCGAGGGCGTGGTTGTTTATTCAGTCACACGCTTGTGTGTGTGTGTGTGTGTGTGCGTGTGTGCGTGTGTGTGCGTGTGTGTAGGTATGACGTCTAACGCATCATTTGCTTTCTGCTATTAATCCACTGAACCTTCATTTACATACTAATGGAAAACGTGGTGACAATTATAACTTGTTTCATCTCTCATTTCCATTGTCCCCTGGGCTTCACCATGTGTGCTCCTACCTGCATTATCAACATGTTACACTACACAGCCAGCTTCAGCCTTCAGAGATACATTATATATATGTATATATATCAGTAGGGTGGGCCCCATCTTATATTATTGAACCCCGCTGCGCCTACACAAGTAACTGTCTCTGTCCTCATTCATTTGCATGATCTACAAAGTCCTGAGTCTACCTCATCGTTATTTCCAAGCACTTCCACACTTCCCTGCATAGAGAGTCACATTAATACTTTAAACGCACCCTCACCTACGCACAAGTCTATTCATCAACCCCCCACATGAGGCCCACTCAACATTCACACGCCGCTGTGATGTTGGGTTAGTTTTGTTATTAGTTGTAAGGTTGTGACCATGTGAATGTTGATCGGAGCTCATTCAAGTCCAAGGTCTTAGAGTAATAAGCCTATTTTTAAAAACCACAGGCAGCTTCCAGCATGTTTCAGAGGAAGATAATTAATATGCAACAAGCCAGTATTTGCCTAAAAGGTAAAGTGCATTAGTTATACATAAATGGAAGTGATACAGAAAAGGAGGGTTAACGTTATAGCCGGCAATACCTTGTGCCTGCTTGTGTCTTTAAGATTGAATAAAATGTAGTTGACTTCCTTTTTTGACAAAACTCCTCCAGTCCTTACTATACAGCGATACAGCTTGCTTATTGCTACTCTCCAATCAACAGATCCTCACTCCCGTCATGTAAGACACGGACGCTTGGTCAGGTACCTTCGTCCTTTGTTATTGACGCTAAAACTCTACTTCAGCGTCTTATCTAATGTCGCTTGGTCGGGACTATCGGCGTCCCTTTTGATGCTGGTATGTTCAGGAACAGGTGGTGGGTTGGCTTACGTTACCGTGACACGCAGACCAACGGGACGGTTAAAGAAGAAAGCGACTTTAGGAAACACTCGGGACACGATACCTGGTGTCCTGGGTGAAAGTCCGGTGTTTGACCCACCCAAGCTCCCTTCTCAGCATTACATACACACACCCTGGTGCGTCCCACACCCACGCCTTTTTCGTCACATTGGACGCAGACGGGCGCTGTCCAAGCGTCCGTATTTTCCGAGTTCGGACTGAGAACGGGTTGCTCTAAAACCCCCCACGGGACCTAAACCAGTCTGGGTTTTGAACATGTTAACGCTGTCAAACAGACGTTTTGGTTTAGGCACAAATTTGTTTAGCTCCATTAGTTTTATAAGTTAAAAAAACTAACAAATTCTCTGGGCGGGCAAAGCAGAGAAAGGAGGTTTAACCTTCCCCTTATGACCTCATAAGGAGCAAGATATATATCGGCCCATCTGAGCTTTCTTTTTCTCAAAGGCAGAGCAGGACACCCAGGGCTCGGTTGACAACTATCTCCATTTCTAGACACTGGGGGAACGCATATTAATGTTAATAAACCTAATAAAGTGACAATTTCATGCCATGGGACCTTTAAATGAAGCTAAATGTGAGTTGTAATTGCTGCATAAACAACTTCTGCAGGCGGTTTCCAGGGAAGGACATTCTCAGAATCTGTGATATCTCAATGCAGGCCTCAGTACTGTGTGTCCCTACGAGTATTTCTGTTTTTCAATAAAAACATCTGCATCTTTAAGACCAAGTGAGGAAATACTAACGTAAGAGCAGATATATAAAACCCTTTCTGACATGCGTGTGAGCTTGTTGTAGTCGCAGTGTGCTGTGAGTGTATCGGAGCACATGTGGGTCACTGAAAAGACCTTCAACACCTGGAAAAGCACAGGTTTCCATACACTCACATTCTACTCTCCGCACCCCCCCCCCCCCCCCCCCCACACACACACACACACACACATTTTTAAAATGTACTTGTTTGTTTAATGCAACCAATTCTAACCCACAGCTCAAATGCCACCGAGGGTCGTGCGGTGTGTGAGTTCCTCTCGAGCAGCTCCAACACATCAACAACACAGGGGTGGGCTCGTGTTTACTAAGTACCAGCTTCCAAAATAACAGCTCTTTCCACTTTCCACAGATATGTGTGTGTGTGTGTGTGTGTGTGTGTGTGTGTGTGTGTGTGTGTGTGTGTGTGTGTGTTCTGTTCCGCGTCGGCTGTGTGTATTTTTTTATGTCTCTGCACACCAGAAACGTGTCTGATGCTGTGTGACGTAGGCTGCAGGGAGGTAGAAAGGGGAGGTAACCTTGCTCCTTATGACCTCATAAGGGGCAAAATGCCGGATGAGCCCGTGAGGTGTGACGTAGGCTACAGGGAGGAAGGCGCCGACACCACCAGTCTAATAAATAACCTACTGTATCCAATATGTCTAATATACAGTAGTATTTCACCTTATGATGGTCATTACATCTCTATGAGTGATTTTTAATTTTATTTTTATTCTTAGGTATGTGGGATATATAGATTTGTGTTTGCTGTGTTATGGTTGTCTTGCTAGTGGTTGCCAAAAAATTCCTTTGGGATGAATAAAGTATCTATCTATCTATCTATCTATCTATCTATCTATCTATCTATCTATCTATCTATCACCTACTGATTAGATAAAAACAAAGACAACATCAGCAGGACTGACAGCAAAATAGTCTACTGTACTTTACATTTATATCTGCTATTATATCAAAACCTAGATCAAAATTTCATTTATTAATATGTATTTGTATCAAAATTAAATAAAAACACCTTTTCCTATTCTATTTTTAGCCTAACTTATTATATGTATCTGTAAAAATTCTGTCTATAATAATAGCCACCTGTATATGTATTCAGAGTACATATTCAACTGTAAACTCTGGAAAACCCTCTGTATATTATGTTTATTGCACATATCCGTAAAATGTCTATTTATAGTAATATCCACCTGTATATTATATTCAGTCCATATTCAGCTGTAAATCTTGCTCACAATACTTTTTATCTATATTTTTTATTCATAGGACAAAACTATCTGTAAAATGCTGTTTATAATAGTATTCATTTCTATATTTATTCAGTACATATCCACGTCCTACACTTATGGAACCAGTGTATATCCTGCACTTACTGCTATTGCTCTTCTAGTTAGACCCAAACTGCACTTTGTTTCCTTGTAACTGTATAATGACGATATAGTTGAATCTAATCTAATCTAATCTAATCTAATCTAATCTAGTGTCTGTCCCGTTCAGATGCTCACCGTCTGCTGCAGGTCGGGGATGACGATGCGGATGACCAGCGAGTTGATGTGGATGTCGTCCATGTGGTTCTGCGGCGGCTCGGCGGTGGCCCTTATGGTCTCGTAGATGGTCTCTTCGTGGGAGGTGTCGGAGTCGCAGTCGGAGTAGTCTGAAAAGCTCTGGGCCATCTCATCCTCACTGGAGGTGGGGCTCCGGGGCATAGTCAGCAGGCCCGGCGGATTCAGCTGAGACGGAGAGAGAAGGGGGGAAAAGGTCACATAAAGCCAAACTGCTCATTAAAAGGAGAAGGCATTAACATTTAAGGACCCCAGTGCTCCCTTTAGACACCTTTTGTCGCCTTAGAGAGCCCCCCAAAATGCTGCTTGTTAGTTTGTGGGTTCATCCTCGTCCCTTCTGCTTCAGGAAACTCCCAGAGGAGTTCCTGTGACTGCATATCTCAACAAAATAGGTTTCATTTCATTATGAAGCATGAGTGGCGCAAAAACTGACCCTGCAAAAAACTGTACCACATGACCAAAGGCTCTACTCTTTAACCCTCATGTCATCTTCATGTTGTCCTCATGTTGTCTTCATGTCATCTTCATGTTGTCCTCATGTTGCCCTAATGTTGTCCTCATGTTGTCCTCATGTTGTCCCCATGTTGTCCTGATGTTGTCTTCATGTTGTCCCCATGTTGTCCTCATGTTTTCCTCAAGTTGTCCTCATGTTGTCCCCATGTTGTCCTCATGTTTTCCTCATGTTGTCCTCATGTTGTCCCCATGTTGTCCTGATGTTGTCTTCATGTTGCCCTAATGTTGTCCCCATGTTGTCCCCATGTTGTCCTGATGTTGTCTTCATGTTGCCCTAATGTTGTCCCCATGTTGTCCCCATGTTGTCTTCATGTTGTCCCCATGTTGTCCTCATGTTTTCCTCAAGTTGTCCTCATGTTGTCCTCATGTTGTCCTATATCAATGTTCTTTTTAATTCCCCAAAATAACATGATTGATTCCACCCAACGCTCTTTGCCAAGTACAAATCTCTACTTTCATTAATTTTCTCAAATGGAAGTGTTGTTGAAATAGTATTGAGTAAAAGTTGACATATTCCAGTCTGTGATTATCATCAACATCCATTCCTTTAATTTTAGTCTCAACAATTCCTAATTTCTGATTTTCTAACTCAAACATTAGGTATAATTTCCTATAAATGAGGTTTATTGACCATTAATTCCAAAAATAACTGTAAAATTAAAGTTAATAAGTTAGTGTTACGTAGTGTTGAAAACGTCTAAAAAGAGACAAACATTGAGAAACAGCGCCAACAAAAGACGACACAAGGGTCAATGGTAGCAGGCTGGGTGACTGCACTCTATTAATCAGAGGAATCAACATGATTTATGAATCAGAATATTAAAGACATATGAAATCCCATCCGTCCTGCTGGTCGCCATGCTCTCGTGAGGGACCTGGATAGCTCCAAGACATATAAAATATCCTTAATATCCAATCATTTGTGTGTTAAAATCCTCACGGGTGTCTGATTAGAGGTCAGAGTGCAGATCTTTGACGTTACAGACAGTTAAAATGGTGATTACTAAGGGTGGGGGTGGAAATAAATCAATACACAGGCGCCAAGTACGGATTTCTTTATTATATATGTGTCAGTTTGTCTGCTTGAAAATCCCACTTTGCAGCAATAAAACTGAAGTGATACGAACAAACAGAGAAATGTTTCTTTTTAGATAAAACAGGAACACTGGAGAACTGAGACTGTCACTTTGATCGGCTTTTTTCAATTATTATTTTTAACATTTGTCCACATTTTAGTCACTTATATTGACATTTGTATTTTTTCACTTGTTTTTACATTTGTCACACAAGTTCTTTTATCAATCATTTTTCCTCCAAATTCTTTAATATTGACAAAAAAACACCCAAATTCAATGAAAGTAGTGACCTGACTATTTATTTAACTTGTGAGGAGCGTTGCTGGGATCCATCCACGTTACTTTTTTGGACAATGTGTCTGAAAGAAACCCAGATTCCTGATATAGAAACCTTTTTGTAAAGGGGTCAAATGTGACCCGGAGACACCAGGAGGGTTAAAACGTGCATGAAGTCCGAAAAGCTGCAGGTAGCAAGTCTGGAGTCCTCTCTTCTTGTGGATTGTCATCAACATCATGATCATCCTTTCTTTTCCATCAGTCCTGAACGTGAAAAACTCAGCTGGAGAAAGCCGAAGTGTTTGGGTTGATGCGAGAGAAGCTCTTCACTTAGGGAAGGCATGGTGAACAGATGAGGCCTTTCAGCTGTAGGGCCACTGGAAGTGATGCAGACTGGGCTGTGTGTGTGTGTGTGTGTGTGTGTGTGTGTGTGTGTGTGTGTGTGTGTGTGTGTGTGTGTGTGTGTGTGTGTGTGTGTGTGTGTGTGTGTGTGTGTGTGTGTCGCCCTGCAGCATCTCACACACCTAACACACTCATCCTGGTGTGTGTGGGTCCATTAGCTGACGTGCGTGTCATGGCGTCGTCCCAGACACCTGGACCCTGCTGATGGATGTGTTGTCTGATATTAACAGATAAAGGTCTCCATTTCTACCAGAGACCACGTGCCATGGTTAGGCTTTTCTTTTCCACAGATTACTCGCTGTTCTTTGGGTTTAATGTGCCGTTTCTCCTGATAATAAAACTAAAAAATCCATCAGAAAGATTAGTTAAAAAAAACTAAGAGAGGAAAGGTGGAAACTAAACTCGTTGCTGGATTACTTCAGCACGTTTCCATTTTGGCTTCCTGCTGGGGAATTTATAGTATTTGTCTAATTTCTGTGTGTGTGTGTGTGTGTGTGTGTGTGTGTGTGTGTGTGTATCCGGATACCATAATTTTGAGAACAAGTCCAAGTTGGAACCGGTTCTCTATGCCCAATCCTACTGATTATAGTAGTAACTAAAAATAATGTGTGTGTGTGTGTGTGTGTGTGTGTGTGTGTGTGCTCTTAAAATACAAGAAATATTAAAATATGCTGAATTAAAATACACACATATGTAAAAGTCAACCAATTACATGATTGATGCTCAGATGAACTTGATTAGATAATATACTAAATATAAAATTGCTAATATGAGATCATTTTCTGTATTATGCTAACAAAGAACTGCTAACGTTATTATGTGGCTAAAATGATTATTTTACAGGTACTTTATCATCTTTACGTCAACTATTTTTGGACATTTTAGGAGAGCGAGGGTAAAGCAAAGGGCTGCAGGTCGGAGTCGAACATGCGGTCGCTGCGTTGAGAATAAACCTCCGAACTGTAGATGGGTGCGCGCTCCAGCAGGTGAGCTACCCGGGGAGACGACTCATATTAATGTTAATAAACCTCATAAAGTCACATTTTCATGCCAATGGGACCTTTGTGTGTTGTGTTTTGACGACAATATCCGGTACAATTCACGCCTCCTTCAGCAGCCATTCTGACTGATATAGTTAAAAACAAATGTAAGTGGTAGTGCTTGAACTATTCCTAAAGTACGGTTAAACTAACTGTGTCAACATCATCGTCATCATCTACTGAATATTGACGACATGTACATGTACGGTACATTAAAGATAGGAAATCCATTTAAATTCAATTTGGCGTCACGCTTGGTTGGATTTAAGTTGATGAATTCGACTTCGCCATGTTGAAAAAATGTATGTCAACAACATAATCATTACACAAACAAACACAAACAAACACAGACACACGCACACACGCTGTGATCGCCAACGACTGCAGATGAAAGAGACATTAACGAGACGCCTTCTTCTTCTTCTTCTATGGTTTACCTGCCGCTGGCTGATCTCCATCATGGATCCTAACACTGTCTTCCACCAGCGGCAAAAAAAAAACAATCAAAGATCCAAAATAAGTCCTCGGTGTCCCACAATGTGATAATTATCAAGTGATTAGCTTTTTAATTCCTTCATAGCCAATTGATTGTCAACAACAACTCCCATGCCTGAGGACCGCAGTCACGGTCAGAGCTTACGTGTTTTTGAACTAGCTTTCTTTTCTTTTTTTGGGGTATGTAGTGTGTTGCCAACGTTACCGTGGGTTACTGTCCACTGCACTTTAATTCAGAAAGCTTCTGTCCAAACTGTATTTGTACTGCCTTTAAATCCATTGTTATACTGCTCATTTTAGCCTAACTTATTATATACATCTATAAAAACATATAATATATATATATATATATATATATATATATATATAT
>NC_048407.1:33475806-33495005 GCF_013103735.1 Etheostoma cragini
ATATATATATATATATATATATATATATATATACATATATATATATATATATATATATGCCTTTTTTGGATATTTTGATTGTTGACATTTTGACGGCCCATTTCTTTGTCCCAAAAAATCTATAAACAACCAAAAAAAGGGTCAAATTAGACCCAAGAACAATGTGACCATTAAATAAAACACCCACAAAATTCAATGAAAGTAATTATTAATTTTACCTGAAGAATGTTATATGGAATCATCCATGTTATTTTGGGGCAATTTAATTGAAAGAAACCCCTATTTTTTAATATAAAACACTTTGAAACGGGTCAGTTTAACCCGAGGACAACACAAGGGTTAAACGACTTCCCTTTCTCTGGCTGCAGTTATGAAAAGTAAACGTGTGAATGTGTTAAAGTGTGTGAGACAGAGAGAGGCAGAAAGGCCCTTTTTTTTTTGTCCTCCCTGGACATTTTTCACACCCGTCCCTCGCTCCATTCAGCGGTGTAATTGAAAAGATGAAAGAGCTTTCTTGGCGACTTTCTGAGTCTCTCGGCGCCTGAGAGAGTACGCGGAGCTCAGTAATCAACACGCTCGTTAGCTTTGATTTACATGCGTCGTGCATGCCTGCGTGAGTGAGAGAGAGAGAGAGAGAGAGCTGGAAAAAAGAGTGAGAGGAAAGGTAAAAACAGGATTTCTCTCTCTGGTGTTAATGCCTGTGACAGAGTATGTTAGCGGGAGTTGAACACCTGTCAGGCTAACACATGGAGTAAGTGTTGCAAGCTATTAGAGAAGAACAAATGCATTCGAGTTGTTGCATTACGTTACATTAAAGCTGCAATCAGCAGTGTATTTAATGGCACTTTGAGCAAAATCCAGTGCAGGGTTTTGACATGTTGCTGTGTAAATAAACCCTCATGTTGTCCTCATGTTGTCCTCATGTTGTCCTCATGTTGTCCTCATGTTGTCCTCATGTTGTCCTCATGTTGTCCCCATGTGGTCCCCATGTGGTCCTCATCTTGTCCTCATCTTGTCCTCATGTTGTCCTATATCAGTGTTCTTTTTAATTCCCCAAAATAACATGATTGATTCCACCCAACGCTCTTTGCCAAGTACAAATCTCTACTTTCATTAATTTTGAGGCGTCTTATTCAATTTTATAGCATTGTAAAACAAATGGAAGTGTTTTTGAAATAGTATTGAGTAAAAGTTGACATATTCCAGTCTGTGATCATCATCAACATCCATTCCTTTAATTTTAGTCTCAATAATTCCTAATTTCTGCTTTTCTAACTCAAACATTAGGTATAATTTCCTATAAATGAGGTTTATTGTTTTCAAATCAATCATGTTATTTTGGGGAATTAAAAAGAACATTGATATAGGACAACGTGAGGACAACGTGAGGACAACGTGAGGACAACATGAGGACAACATGAGGGCAACATGAGGACAACATGAAGATGACATGAACACAACATGAGGACAACATGAGGACAACATGAGGACAACATGGGGACAACATGGGGACAACATGAGGGCAACATGAAGGCAACATGAGGACAACATGAGGATAACATGAAGATGACATGAGGACAACATGAAGACAAGATGAAGATGACATGAAGACAACATGAGGACAACATGAGGACAACATGAGGACAACATGGGGACAACATGGGGACAACATGAGGGCAACATGAGGGCAACATGAGGGCAACATGAGGACAACATGAGGATAACATGAAGATGACATGAGGACAACATGAGGATAACATGAAGATGACATGAGGACAACATGAGGACAACATGAGGACAACATGAGGACAACATGAAGATGACATGAAGACAACATGGGGACAACATGAGGACAACATGAGGACAACATGAGGGCAACATGAGGACAACATGAGGACAACATGAGGACAACATGAGGACAACATGAGGGCAACATGAGGGCAACACGAAGACAACATGAGGACAACATGAGGACAACATGAGGACAACATGAGGGAAACAAGAGGGTAAGCAGAAGGCAGTGAAAGGACGAAGATGATGGACAGGTGAGGACTTCTCAGTGACATCCGTCCCTGTGGTCCCCTCGGTTCTCTGTCTCACCCCAAACGCCAGTGAAGCCAGTTTGAGTTTCACAGATGCCGAAAACGTGGGGTGCGCTTGTGTGAGTGATGGATGTCAAAAGGGTCAAAACACATGGCATAACATGTCTCTTATTATAATTATACAGGCGCATATTAATGAAAAACCTTGTGAAATGGAAACGATGGAAAGGAATTTCACTTGTCGGGCCCGTAGTATCTGATCCACGTGTTAGTGTGAGTACCGAGTAAAGATGTACTGTAATTGGCTGACCCAGATCTGTCAGTCTGACTAAAACAAGACGAAAGCAGATAGTGAATCTGGTCGTCAGGTGCGTGCAGTCTCCAGAGGAAGAATGTCAGATCTGTTGTATATCACATGCCAGGTATTCGTAACCATCGCTTGAGATCTTACTTTCCTCTGTTTTTGTGTCTTAGTAACAGATGGGAACAACCATCTTTTAAATTGGTCCAGTATTGAACAAGACTGCCGCAGTCGCCATGGACAACCAAGTCCCAATGTAACGTTTACGGGCAATTGCGCACCTTCAATTTTTAATGGGCAAATGCACACATTCAACTTCCGTCCAATGAAAATCCCAAACATTGGGGTCTAGGTGCGGTCTGGTCCAGCATTAAGCCAGAATGCTGCAGTCCGGGGCTGCAATGTAACCCTATGGGGCAAAAGTTTCCGTCCACTAAAAGAGCTGTTTTTGTCCCTTACAGGCTCCCATTATTATTTAGAAACTTTGAAATTGGTCCAGTATTGGGAGGGGGGGGGGGGGTGTGTGGCAGTAGCTCAGTCTGCAGGGGAGTTGGGTTGGGAACCGGAGGGTCGCCGGTTCAAGTCCCCACGCGGACCAAAAGTACGGATTGTGGATCGATGGCTGGAGAGATGCCACTTCACCTCCTGGGCACGGTCAGGTGCCCTTAAGCAAGGCACCGTACCCCCCCCCCCCCCCCCCCCCCCCCCCCCCCCCCCCCCCCCCCAACTGCTAAGGGCGCTGGTCCAGCTGGCAGCCCCCTCCCCCCCAACATGTGTGTGTGTGTGAGTGTGTATTTCAGACCTGTGTGTAATTACTGACAAAGTGTACACAGAGTGCAAATTGTAATTTCCCAACTGGAGATCAATAAATTGCACAAAATTAGTTAAAATTAAGTATTGAACAAGTATAACCAATATATAAAACCAGCTGCAATGTAACATCAATGCACATATTCAATTTCCTTACAATGGAAGTTCTAGTCTATGTAACTGACCAAGGACAACAATCCTTGAAACTGGTCCAGTATTGAACAAGACCGCTGCAGTCGCCATGAAAGAACCAAGCTGCAATGTAACGTTAACGGGCGATTGTGCACTTTCAATTTCCATCCACTAAAGGTTCTGTTTTATTTATTATTATTATCCTTATTCTTATTTTCCTCCGAAATCACCATCACCAAATCCATCAGACTCATTTCCATTATTCACTTCATTCAAATTTGGAAATAAATAAATAAATCAAAACTATCAAAAGCCGTCTCGGTTTGTCTTCCCACTGTTTTTTCGCCCTGGTTTGGTTGAAATAAACCTTTAATTCACCCATTTCCATGTGACAACATGCTGCCTCTGCAGTGTATAAGCTGGTTATTTACATGGAGTCCGGTGGGGTTTCGTGATGGTGATTTTTTGAGCTGTTTCATGTTAAATAAAAACAAAAATAATCATACTTCTTAAATAATTATAATTACTATCATTAAGAGAAAGCACCAAAAAACGAAGGTTGCATTCATGTCCCCATCCCATCGTTGCTCCATGGCTGAAAGGTCGTGTTGTCATTTTGTGTAAAGGTTACCTCTGCAACCTTTTAACCCTTGCACCGGGGTGGGGGGGGGGGGGGGGGTAATTCAACAGTTTCCATGGCGACGTGAAACTAGGGTAACGGCTGTTTAACGAGCGCTTCAGCGTCGTGTTTTACTGGAAGTCAAGGGAACCTGTGCCAGTTAGTGTCTCTTGTTAAAAAACAAGCATTGGTGCTTTTAGCTTTGCATTGCGGACATTTTGGGTCTCAGTGCTTCATCTGGACCACAACGCTTTAAAAAAGTCATTTAATTCACAACAATAACAAAACAGCTCACTGGGTTTGACTAGAGTTGGGTGTTCTTTGGGTTGTTTTCAGTACCAGTGCTAAAACAACACTTTTATTAAATGGTGACAGTGCCTAAGCAGATGCTTTAAAAAGTAAAAGATTTTAAAATTTGACTTCAGAAAAGTGTATTTCAACCCAAAATTTCAGAAAAATAACGCGGGTTGTTCCACGCAATGATCAGCCCACTGCTTTCTTTAAATTTGGATGTTTTATTTGCTCAATTTTATTGCATTCAAAAACTTGTTTTTATGAAAGACCATTGAAAAAAGTGGTTAAATGTTCAAAGAAGCTTAGAAAACGTTGATTTCCTAATTTATTGACCATAAATTTCAAATATAAATTTAAAACAAGAGTTATTAAGTTAGTTGCAGTGTTGAAAACGTCAAAAAAGTGTCAAAAATTGTAAAAAGGGACAAAAACGTAAGTAATTGTTAAAAACATTGATAAAAAGCATCAACTAAAAGTGTAGATTTTCATTTTGACAGGAAGACAACACGAGGGTTAAGACAGTTCCTAATTTATTGACCATAAATTCCAAATATAACTAAAACAAAAGTTAATAAGTTAGTTGCGTAGTGTTGAAAACGTCAAAGTGTTGAAAAACGTAAGTAAATGTTAAAAACATTGATAAAAAGCATCAACTAAAAGTGTAGATTTTCATATTTAAAAGACAACACGAGGGTTAAGACATCAACAAATAGACAAAAATTGAAAAAAAGTGTTGAAAAAGTCAAAAAAGTGTCAAAAATTGAAAAAAAATGTTGAAAAACTTAGTTAAATGTTAAAAACAGTGATAAAAAGCATCAGCTAAAACCGTAGATTTGCATTTTAAGGGTTAGGACAGTGTCAGTTTGTCATGAAAACCACGCACAAATGAAAGAAAATACCATCTACTTCCCATTCAATAAGAACTTCAATAAGGACATTTTAATAAGTAGGGTATGTTATGAATCATCGGCAGCCATGCAGAACGTTGGCCTCAAACCAGGAGGTGAAACAACAGCAATAAATGCAACAGTTATTAAAATCTTTGTATTAAATACATCTCATTGATTCATTATTTCGTCCTCAGCCCAAAGCTGGAAAACCGCAACTGACAAACAACGTTAAAATTAATCTAATTATACATCTTGTGTTGATTATGGCATTTATGAAACAAAGATGAAGTTATTTTTTAGTGTGTCTTTGTTTTTCCACATGGGGTTTCTTCCCACAGATTCAGATGAAAATGTAATGAGAGTCTACTTTAGGGACAGAAGAGTGTAAAGAGAAGAGAAGGGGGGTCACACCAAATACTGGTGCTGCTCAATTATGGAAATAATCATACTCAATTATTTTGTTTGATACTTAAAACAGGGCCGTAGGACTCGAGTCCGGTCTTGGACTCGAGTCCGGACTCAAGACCGTTTTTCTGTGGTCTCGGACTTGTCTCAGACTTGCTGGTATTTGGACTCGATCTCGGCCGCTGGTCTTGCCAGACATGGCTTTGGGCTTCTGGTCTGGACCGAGTCCAGGTGTCTTTATTATGTTGATAATAATTTTGGAGGAAAAGTGAAACCCAAACTGATCGTCTTCATACTGTCATGCATAAGACCTTTATTCTGTCCTGGACTCGGTCTCGACTCAGACTCGAACCACTTTGGACTCGGTCTTGACTCGGACTCGAACCTCTTTGGACTCGGTCTTGACTCGGACTCGAACCTCTTTGGACTCTGCCTTGTCTTGGACTCGGTCACTGGTCTTGCCAGATATGGCTTCTGGTCTGGACCGAGTCCAGGTGTCTTTATTATGTTGATAATAATATTGGAGGGAAAGAGAAACCCAAAATGATTGTCTTGATACCGTCATGCATTAGACCTTTTTTCTGTCCTGGACTCGGGCTTGACTCAGACTCAAACCTCTTTGGACTTGGTCTGGACTCGGTCTTGTCACGTACTCAAACCTCTTTGGATTTGGTCTTGAACCTCTTTGGATTCCATTTGTTTTTCAAAAGCTATAAAATTGAATAAGACGCCCCAAAATTAATGAAAGTAGAGATTTGTACTTGGCAAAGAGCGAAGATACACTTCCAGGTATAGACATAGACACAGAGACACTTCCAGGTAAAGACATAGACACAGAGACACTTCCAGGTAAAGACATAGACACAGAGACACTTCCAGGTAAAGACATAGACACAGAGACACTTCCAGGTAAAGACATACATCCCGTGCTGTTTCTTCCAAGTGTGCATGAAGGCAGCACGTGAAAGCGGTGGAGAAAAAGAAAAGAGATGAAGCCATGTCGTACGCATCTTTTCAACCCAAACCTAACCTCAACTATAGATTCAATTCAATTCTATTTATAGTATCAATTCATAACAAGAGTTATCTGGAGACCCTTTACAGATAGACCAGGTCTAGACCACACTCCAGGATTTATGAGGACCCAACAGGTCTTGTAGTTTCCTCCAGAGCAAGCAACAGGGCCACAGTGGAGAGGAAAAACTTCCTTTTAGGCAGAAACCTGGGACAGACCCAGACCCAGACCCTGACCCAGGCCCAGACCCAGGACCAGGCTCTTGGTAGGCGGTGTCTGACGGGCCGGTTGGGGTTAGAATGAAGAGATCTACACTGTTGTTAGACTTTTAATCATCATTTATTCAATCAGCTTGTGTAAAGAGCTTATATCTAATATATAACTATAATTTACAAGGACCCAACAGGTCTAGTGGTTCCTTGGGGGCGCTACACAATTGAACAGGAGGGAAACACTTAACTACGGGGGAACCGACTGCACAGCAGCAGTATGGATAGTTTAATGTGAAATATGAGCGGGTGAATTCTTGTTGTTTCAGCGTCCCGTCCTCAGTGCGTGAAGAACGGACAACAGACACTCAATGAGTGGAGGAAACGAGACGCTTTCATATTCCGTCTTCTCAAGAAGAGCAGACGAAGACACAGATGGTCCACTGCCTTTAGAAAGAAAACACTGTGTGTGTGTGTGTGTGTGTGTGTGTGTGTGTGTGACTATAAGCAAGAGAGGAGAAACAGAGAGTAAAGAAATGAGCATACTCTTCATTTCACAGTGAATCGGGGTTGCCAACTTTAGTTGAGCAAGGCACTGAACCCCCAACTGCTCGAATTTATGGTCAATAAACCTAATTTTTAGGAAATTATCCCTAATGTTTGAGTTACAAAAGCAGAAATTAGTTATTATTCAGACTAAAATTAAAGGAATGGATGTTGATGATAATCACAGACTGGAATATGTCAACTTTTACTCAATACTATTTGTTTTATAATGCTATAAAATTGAAAAAGACGCCCCAAAATTAATGAAAGTAGAGATTTGTACTTGGCAAAGAGCGTTGGGTGGAATTAATCATGTTATTTTGGGGAATAAAAAAGAACATTCATATAGAAAAGGACAACATGAGGGTTAGTAGAATGTTATCAGACCCGTATATCAGCTTTACACAGTCTGCAGTCGCTTTAATTATTACAGAGTAGTGCCCAAAATGTTCTGTACAGAATAAAATAGACTAAGTATGTTCCAGTGGAGCATAATAATGAACTGTGTTTCCATTTTAACTTTTACTAATGAATTGTCCTGTTCTTGTTTTTTTCCCTTTTTGTTTCTTCTTGTTTTATAAACTAAATATTACTATCTTTAGTCTTTTTTACAGTAACTCCAACCTGCGTGATGGACTGCAGATAAAAATTAGCCCTCGGACTACCACCTGGTACATTTACGTGTCCTGAATAATAATAAAAAATAAAGAAATAAGCCTTTAAATCAGACAAATAGCGGTCTCCAACTGATAGCTTGAACAATGTGGAGCCTCAAGCATAAAAATCAAAGCACGCGTCCTGAATAAGAGAGTCCAAACAATGGACAAAGAACCTGACACGCGCCCCATAAACCCTATTGTGTGAATCATTAGCCTAACTACCTTCTTCCCTGGTTTACTAGATGAAGAGGCTGTGACTGGGGGGGGGGGGGCTGGGACTGACAGCGGTAATCACAGAGCCATTCATGCTCCTCCGTGTGACGCATTGTGTGTTTTGGCTCGTGAAGCCCGGCTTACTGTTAACTCTGCCATCCAGCGATCCCACCTGTGTCTCCACACAGCCCTGTTCATCTCATACGACAGCTCCAAAGCATAATAAGATCCATCACTCTGAGAATGGTGAAGGTAGCTGTGAGTAAGAATAGTCCAGTTTGACTGGAAAGCTGTCATTACTAACATGGATGCATGTAATTAGCGATGCATTAATGATGCATGCAGTTGCATAGCAGCACACGTTAGATGTTGGGATCACAGGAGGAGAGATAGATGCAAACACACCAGCTAATGCTACGTAGCGCATGTAGAGAAGGAGAGGAGAGCTGGTCCTGTTTAATGGGGGGCATTTGTGATTTATTTTTTTTGATCCTGCACAACAAAAAAGCACATGCAATAATTAAATCCCCCATTCAAGAAACATGGGGGCCACCCGAGCAGCCATGCCAAAACACTAATTTATGAAATTCCATATTCAATGAGGTGGTCTAGGGAGGTGGTCCAGGCACATCCAGCTGGGATGAGACCTCGGGGAAGACCCAGGACTAGGTGAAGGGATTGTATCACCAAGCTGGTTTGGAAACGCCTCAGGATCCCCCAGTTGGAGCTGGTTAATGTGTCCCCCTTTAGAGGGAATCCCCTCACGGTTTATTTAACAGGGACCAGTGCTGGAGTACTCAAGTCCTGGACTCAGACTCTATTCTCTGGACTCAAGACTCTGTTCTCTGGACTCAAGACTCTGTTCTCTGGACTCTAGACTCTGTTCTCTGGACTCAAGACTCTGTTCTCTGGACTCAAGACTCTGTTCTTTGGACTCAAGACTCTGTTCTTTGGACTCAAGACTCTATCCTCTGGACATGGGACGCAATTCTCTGGACTCAAGACTCTATTTTCTGGACTTGGGACGCAATTCTCTGGACTCAAGACTATTCTCTGGACTCTATTCTCTGGACTCAAGACTATTCTCTGGACTCTATTCTCTGGAATCAAGACTTTTCTCTGGACTCTATTCTCTGGAATCAAGACTATTCTCTGGACTCTATTCTCTGGACTTAGGACTCTATTCTCTGGACTCGAGACTCTATTCTCTGGACTCGAGACTCTATTCTCTGGACTCTATTCTCTGGACTCGAGACTCTATTCTCTGGACTCGTGACTCTATTCTCTGGACTCGAGACTTCACTTGGACTAGTGGACGGATAACTTGTACTTTTGACTCTTTGGTTCTACTTTTGACTCTGCGACCCAACCCGGATATGGATTAAAGCCTAAACTGTTCAGAGAAGAACAGTTTATCAAACCTTTTCAAACGTCAGCAGGGCCTTGAAAAGCCTGTTAGGCTTTTACTGTTAACGGCTTTTTGATGTGCTAATAAAGAAATAAAAATGAAATGAAAAATGGTCAATCAGCACTACAAAGGTAGGCCTTCGTTGCTGCCTTCAGCCTTGTCCGTCGGCTGGTTGGGAGCTCTTCGATTTACTAGACTCACCGCTTCAGCTAATGTTACACATCAACAGCGCTAGCGGGGCGTAATCATACCACGGTATGTGAAATCATGAGGCTGGAGGTAACCAGACCAGCTGCTGCGGCTGCTAGTGCGTACCTAGCCTGTGCATGTCAAGGCCACACTGAAACCAGACATTGATTTTCAGTCTTTTCAAGCAAGTCTCGACTACTAAATGTAACAAGGTCAACATCATATCTACCTTTATTGTGCTCCTGGCTTCATTTTGCTGTTGTAGCTTAAAAAAGTTGCTGATTTCCTACAGGATAAGTCTACGTTGTCATGGCACTGGGACTCTTTCATTGATTATTATTTGCTTTGGATGTGAGTGTCAGATGAATGCCTGCAAGGTAAAGACACAAAACACTGTGCAGCCAGCATGCCCAGAGCAGGGCCAAACAAACAAGGAATTGTTTTTTTTTACATTTTTGCCCAGTATCTATAATTTTCTCTGATTCTCTGGACTCGACACTCTATTCTCTGGACTCGGGACTCTATTCTCTGGACTCGAGACTCTATTCTCTGGACTCAAGACTCTATTCTCTGGACTCAAGACTCTATTCTCTGGACTCAAGACTCTATTCTCTGGACTCAAGACTATTCTCTGGACTCAAGACTCTATTCTCTGGACTCAAGACTCTATTCTCTGGACTCGGGACTCTATTCTCTGGACTCGGGACTCTATTCTCTGGACTCGGGACTCTATTCTCTGGACTCGGGACTCTATTCTCTGGACTCGGGACTCTATTCTCTGGACTCGAGACTCTATTCTCTGGACTCGAGACTCTATTCTCTGGACTCGAGACTCTATTCTCTGGACTCGGGACTCTATTCTCTGGACTCGAGACTCTATTCTCTGGACTCGGGACTCTATTCTCTGGACTCAAGACATTTTTGCCCAGTTTCTCTGTGCGTCAAAATCCCCCGGCCATTGTTCAGCAGCAAGCTGCATCTCTTCACGTCTGGTTATTGTTCAAATCACACTGCTTTTACCACCTGCCCACTCCTTTAACATGCCATGCTGGCTAACATGTTATATTAAAAGGATCTCCACAGTATTATCCACTCACCCTGCCCGCAGCCACGCAGGTTATTTCTCTAATATAAAGGTAGGCCACTGATCGTTACACATTTTGGAAGCAAATAATTAGCATTAAAATGATGGGTCATGAAGGGTCATACAGAACGGTTATGGACCTCTTACAGTTAATATTAGGATACCTCAAACCATTTAGGATGCACGAGTACTTCACTGATGCCACGAAATTATCAAAATCACGCACTGTACATGAGAGTGAGTTCTACAGTTTAACTCTTGAGCTGAAAACAGGAGCAGATTGAGTGAAAATGTGCAAAATTAAACAAGTTGATCCGAGCAGGCAATTATGACGGGTCAACTGGACATTTATCAGCATGACAGCCCACCATGCTCATCCCTAAAAATATCACTACGCCATTTCCATGTCAACAGTACAGAGCTGAATCATAACACAAGTATTCATGACAATGAATCAGGAAACAGTGGAAACACACAGAAGCTCTCCCACATGTTTATAGGAAGTGATTCATCGGATTATAAGAGTTATTTTTTCCAACGTTTTGGTGTTAACTGTTACTGGAAACCTTCGTTTCAGACACCATTAGCTGTGCAGGTGACACGGCGCCATGTTAAAACTTGAAAGCTGAAGATCAAGATAACTTTATTGTCCCCTGAGGGAAATTTGTCTTGGGCATCAGTACTACATTATGCTGCTGTAAACAACATTAAACACTGAGACTTTACACACACATACAACATACAATCCACCCTACATTGCACACAATGCACAAGTATCAATGACCCTCCCCTGTCAATTGATTACCAAGTCAATAAAAACCTGAATAATAAAAACAGATAATTCTGTATAAATCAAGCTGCTACATGTCAAGTTAATGGACGTACAGGAGATACATCTGTTTATAGTAACTGTACGTTCACACCGCCACCGACTTGAGCTGCAAAAAAGCTCAGGCCGCCTCGCCAAGGACGCTTGCCAAAAAGTACGGGGAAGCTTTGTGACGCTTTAGCCGCTCTGACGTGGCGGCGTTCGTACAGCGCAATTGGTCAAGTCTGTGTTGGGAGCAACTGAATTGCATTCCCGCTTTCGTGAATATTTCGCGCTTGTCCTCGATGTGTATCATTGGATAATTATGGATCCTCGCGAAGTAGTTGTGTTTGGTGCTGCTGCTGTATTGTATTTGCGGAGAAGACGTCGTACTCTGAGATTTTGGGTTCACGACACCCTCCAGGACCCACCGACTATCTCGGCTACTTTATCCCAAGCCTCGTTTTTTTTTTAACTGGTCCCTATACGCAAACAACGTCATATCATAAATGATAGGAAACCCAGCAACGGCGATGATGAGCTTCTCCTCCATTTTCCTCGGAACAAATGTTTTGGTAGGAACGAAAGATTACATCGTATGTTTCTCCGGAATCAGTCAGCGTGAAGGACGTCTATATTCAGATTGGCGGCTGGCGTTAGCCGCTGCTTGCCGCTGAACCGCGTCATAGCTCATTACCATAAAGTTGAAAAATTTCAACTTTCTGATTGACGCATAACACGCTCAAAACGCCCAAAACGCGACGCCGACAGATTTGCCGCTCCTTGCAGCTGAGAGAAGCCGGCTTCCACTGAAAATGAATGACTTCCGGTATCTTTAGACGCTCAAGTCGGTGGCGGTGTGAACGTACGGTAAGGGGACCAGATTTCTCTGACAAAATCCGACGCTCAGAAGCATCCATACTTTCAAAACACGTCATGTTTTTATTTTTGTAACACTGACAACGGGGACACTAGACCAGGAGCTGGTCTCATTAGGGACGGATGTATTACACGAGATCTCTGCAGTCGGCAGCAGAGAAACAAGCTACGATGGAAGCTAATGGGATAATTGTCCAGCTTGTATTTACGTTCATAAAAGTACTTGTTTTGCTGCTGATAGATTAATATTCTAGTCAGACCCTAATGAGAACAGCTCTAGGTCTGGTGTCCCGGTTTAAGTTTTACTAAAATAAAAACACGACCTGTTTTGGAGGTATTTACGATTCTGAGCTGAAAATGTCCCCGGGTTGTGTCTGAGAAATCTTGTCCCCTTACTCCATCTGACTTAAAGAGTAACTGCTTTTCAACCTGGAAATATGTTTTTTTGTCTAAGTGACTGATGGAAACAACAATCTGGGACATTGGTCCAGTATTAAGAGAGAGTAGTAAGTTAAAGGACAATTGTACAGCTTGCATCTACCTTCACTAAAGTGCTCGTTTCAGATTATTAAGTGTCTGACAACATTATGGAAAGGATTTCTAAGGAGGTTGACCTTTCTGTTAACCCGTGTGTAGTATTCGGGTCAAATTGATCCATTTCAAATTTTTTAAGTACTTTTTTTCTACCTGAAAATCAACGTCCTTTCCTTATTTCCTGTGATAAACTTGTATTCCTGACTCGACTCATAACATTATTCTGGATATGACACTTATGTTGTTTCCATGGTGGATTTTTAACATGAATTATAACCTTATGACAAAAAAACTAACCCCACTTCCATCTTTAATAGTGTTCTAGTAGAGACTGATGCATTCCCTAAACATAGATGTTATCTCAGCTGTTGGAAATCGAGATAAAGACAATATTTGTTGATAGATTATGAAGTAAAATGTTATTTCAGAATTGTTTTTAAAACCCCAAATAAGTCCCGAGTCAGTTTGACCCGAGGGACACGAGAGGGTCCCGAAATGAAGACAACGCGAGGGTTAAACATGAAAACATCAGCAAACTTGAGTTTTCTAAAGCCACCAGACTCCATGTAAATAAACAGTAATTTTAGCATCGTAAAACACACTTCATTCAAAGTTTACAAAATAAAACCATGAAATGCCGTTTTGGGTCGTCTTTCCACTTCCATTTCTAAAAAATAAAGAACGCTGCATGCTTGTTGTCTCACTGACGCCAATGAGATCTACTTCTTAGATGTTGCAATTGGGTTTTTAATGATGAGGGATTTTTCGATACTTAACCTCGTGTCCCTCGGGTCAAACTGACCCGGGACTTATTTGGGGTTTTAAAAACAATTCTGAAATAACATTTTACTTCATAATTTATTAACAAATATTGTCTTTATCTCAGTTTCTAACAGCTGAGATAACATCTATGTTTAGGGAATGCATCAGTCTCTACTAGCACACTATTAAACATGGAAGTGGGGTTTGTTTTTTTAAATCATCAAGGTTATAATTCATGTTAAAAGTGTCATATCCACAATTATCTTCTAAATTGAGTCAGAAAGACATGTTTCTCACAGACAATAAGGTAAGGCCGTTGATTTTCAACTATAAAAAAATCTACTTGTACCATTTTTCTTCTTGAAGAAATTTGAAATGGGTCAATTTGACCCGAATACCAGACCAGGGATATGAGGCGATTTGGTCTGTGCATAAAAAGTGTTGAATTCATCAGTCAGGCATAACAAGAAGTCCGTAGGTGGAGCTGCCAGACGTCCCACCACCCTGTGGTCATGCTGCTGGAGCAGAAGGATTTTTCACTCAGGTATTATCATCGGGGGGGGGGGGGGGGGGGGGGGGGGGGGGGGTTTAACTGTTAAACACCAAACAGTAATGCTAGCTCAGTGTTGTTATATGTAAGATACAGTGGTGTGAAAAAGTGTTTGCACCCTTCCTCATTTCCTGTTCCTTTGCATGTGTTTCACACTTAAGTGTTTCGGAACATCAAACCAATTTAAACAATAGTCAAGGACAACACAAGTAAACACAAAATGCAATTTGTAAATGAAGGTGTTTGTTATTAAAAGGTGAAAAAAAATCCAAACCATCATGGCCCTGTGTGAAAAAGTGATTGCCCCCCTTGTTAAAACATACTATAACTGTGGTTGTCCACTCCTGAGTTCAATTTCTCTAGCCACACCCAGGCCTGATTATTGCCACACCTGTTCACAATCAAGGCATCACTTAAATAGGAGCTGCTTGACACAGTAAGGTCCACCAGAAGATCCTTAAAAGCTACACATCATGCCGAGACCCAAAGAAATTCAGGAACAATTGAGAAAGAAAGTAATTGAGATCTATCAGTCTGGAAACGGTTATAAAGCCATTTCCAAAGCTTTGGGAATCCAGCGAACCACAGTGAGAGCCATTATCACGTTCATCATTATCATTATGAACGTTAGCTTCATAGAGATTGTGGGAATCCTTAAACTGAAGAAATACTAAACTGCTTTGCTTGCTCAATCTTGTTGTAAATAAGGTATCTGCTGAAAGAATAACTTTTCAATAAACAGATTTATCACCTGTTTGTCCCTTAATTTGACATATAGCAGATTTCGCCGTGTCACGGGCACAGCTAATGGTGTCTGAAACAAAAGTTACGCCGCCACTGGAGCGGGCACGCTACACCCTGCAGCTTTTTCCACAGCGCATCAGACCCAGCTGGAGGAGACGTGGAGCGATCGATGAACCCCCCCCCCCCCCCCCCCCCCCCCCCCCCCCCCCCCCAGGAGCTACAACCTTAATTACATCGTCACTCTGCGGTCAGTCAGTGCTTTCAATTCAAAAGGACATAAATCACCTGTGAACACAAGCGGCGCAAAGAAAACAAGAATAATGGGATGTTGTTGTTTTTTTCAGTCAGAACAGCTGTGGATGGATGGATGGATGGATGGAGGGAGGGATGGATGACCCCCCCCATCGAAACACCCAGGGCTGGAGTAAACCCCTTGCACACATCAGAGCGAGAGGACATGTGAAGAGGACAGCGGACGACGCCATTCATCTAAGCCTGACACGTATTGACGTGAGTGGAGACTCAAATTCATCTTGAGGAGACAGTTCTGTTTTGTCTTCTCAACTTGAAAAAGCAAAATATGAATCAAGGGCGTGTGCTGACAACCCTGTGGACAGTCTCGCGTTGCCAGGCCCTCCTCCACAGCGCTGTGGAGGAGGGCCTGGCTAGTCCACACAGGACGGGATGGGAGAAAAACGTGCAATTTTTCCCGATCACAATGGTCTTGCGAGGAGCCGGACGGAGCGACGGTGCCGCTGCAACATAGCCTCGGGAAGGAAGTTGTTTTGCTAGAACACTTTTTCATTAACCAATTAGTGCCGGATGCTTCACGCCGACACATCTACCGCCGGTTACTGCGTTGTGCAACTCTGAAACTCCTGCCGGCTCCTGCGTGGAGCAGCATTCTGTATTCGTCAGTCTTATTATGACAGGTGCAGCAGAGAACGCACCGTCATTGGTTCAAATACACAGGAGGCGGGTCTTGTTGGCCATTTAAAGCCACGTGACCACCAAAATGTACCGTAGTTTGCTGAAAATCATGTCAGTCAACCAGACACACATGTGCGTTTGTTTATGAACTTTTGAGAGACGAGCGAGAAAATGTCTCCGACAGAGGATGTGGTAGATTATGATGATGATGATGATGATGATGATGATTATGATGAAGACATCCTCCCTCCCAAACTCCTCACTATCTTCCACCTCAACGTCCCTGCCCTCGCTGTCTAACTCCTCCTCCATCGGAGACATTTTCTCGCTCGTCTTTCAAAAATTCATAAACAAACGCACATGTGTGTTTGGTTGATTGACATGATTTTCATCAAACTACGGTACATTTTGGTGGTCACATGGCTTTAAAACAGCAAACAAGACCCGCCTCATGTGCATTTGAACCAATGACGGTGCGTTCTCTGCTGCACGCGTCATGAAAAGACCGACGAATACAGAACGCCGCGCCACGCAGCAGCCGGCAGGAGGTTCAGAGTCGGCAACGTGGTAACCGGCGGTGGATGTGTCGGCGCGAAGCATCGGGTTAATAAACTACAGTAAAATACAACAACGATACAAATCATCTACAAACTTCCAAATATCAGCAGCAATAATCAGCCAGGGCCAATAATTAGTGGATCCATAATAGTTTTACAATAGATTCTGGCCTGCCTAGTTTTATGTCCCTTTGCAGACGTTTTGCTGCTTTTTTGCCGCTATTCTTGGACACTTTTTGAAAAATTTTCTGGCTAATTGTGTGCCAACCCCCCCAAAATGTAAGTTAAAAATGAGTCTGATTCGACTGCCAATCTCATATTTGAATTGTCGCCGTTTCTAAAAATGGGTTAAAAACACGAAGGATCGTTCCATTCAGGTTATATATACATATATATATATATACATACATATATACATATATATATATATATACATACATATATACATACATATATATATATACACACACACACACACACACACACACACACACACACACACACACACATATATATATATAGGGGTGATAAATGTCTGATTATACGTGGAATAGTTTGGTTTCCCCCAATAAATCAAGGTGTATATACAACCTATGTTGTTATAAATATCGGTCTGTTCATAATACTGTTAATAATAATTCATCTAAGCTAAAAAATTGCCTAAAGCCAAACGTGCCGGTTGATTTAATCCCACATGGACATCAGCCGTGTCTAAACTAAATATTTAATCAAATGTTACCAGAGCGACCGGAGCATGAGCACAATGTTAAGCTGAGGCACACATTGGTTACCACATACAATTACTCATTCAGTCTAACGAGGTAAATCCTGCGTCCAACGAGACTGTGAAGGCCTGTATTTGGCCAGAGGACAAGAAGGGAAATAGAGCGTTACAGATTCACACCACAGGACTGGGACTACGTCTCACCCCCTGAGACACAGACATACAGTAGATAACACTTATATTATATTATATTATATTATATTATATATATTACAATGCATCCAACTCCATGCAGCGTATGCATGCTCAGCTGAAGGTTGAGGTTGCATCAAACTATGATCAACATCACACTTATTAACCCTTGTGTTGTCTTCCCGTCAAAAACCCTTTTATTGAAGCTTTTTTAATCAATGTTTTTAACATTTTCTTACGTTTTTGTCCCATTTTTGTCCCGGGAACATGATTATGTGTTAATGAAAATCCTAATGTGAATAGAACTTGCACACTGCAAGACTTGGTGACCGTTAATGAAAGCAACAGCTCAATTCAGTCTGTGGTATGTTTTGAGGACGCAGTTAGGGGGGTTACCGTCCCTAATGTCTTCAACGTTATGCAAATGTAATGACGGGTTCTGGTTGTGTTACAATTATAACTGCCAAAACTTTAAAATCGACATCTCATCTTAAATGGGATTAGGATTCTGGGGATATTTGGATTCTTCCACAAGTCAGTCGATGGACTTTCAAAACCATCTGGGGGAGATTTTTCTGCTAATGTCATTTCTGGGAGTTGGGAGTCGTTCAAAAAACTCAGCCGGGCAGCAGACTGCTGATGAGACTGGAGATGGTTCAGAAGAGGAGGCAGAATGGATATTTGAGGACTTCTCAAGGCCATTGCATGACAAAAAATTCAGAAATGTAGCTATAGAATTACTTTCTTTGTATTAAGGTTTTGTTACATACCGTGAATCGTCAAATAAAGACCGGTAGTCAATTAAAAGCCGGGCCTCTGATAGCGCCCCGGGAGGATCTAGTACTGGAAGAAACAGAAGGATAAACCGACGAGATTAGCCGACAGGAGCAGTGCACGGCTAGCTAGCTGGAGGTGGGAGGAAAAGAGTTAGCCTGGAGATAGAAGCTAGCTAGCTAGCTGGAGGTGGGAGGAAAAGAGTTAGCCTGGAGCTAGAAGCTAGCTAGCTAGCTGGAGGTGGGAGGAAAAAAGTTAGCCTGGAGCTAGACGCTAGCTAGCTAGCTGAAGGTGGGAGGAAAAGAGTTAGCCTGGAGCTAGAAATGACGCTAGCTAGCTAGCTAGCTGGAGCGGGGAGGAAAAGAGTTAGCCTGGAGCTAGAAATGACGCTAGCTAGCTACCGTCTCTAACATTACATACTGGTGTAATTACTGTATGCTCTTAATGTAATCTACCTGCAGTACTGTAGTACCTGTATTTTAAATAAATACCCGGTACATTTACAGGGATCAAACAGACACAGTGGTGGTGTTTGATTATTTGTGACCCAAATTGCTCCGTCGTCCTGGCTGTTATCATATGGGGATATTTTTGCAAATTATTCTTAAAACCGAATCCTCTCTGTCCACTGGAACGCTATGGCTTTTAATTTAAAACAGTTTGTTTAAAACAAGTATTCTTATCAAACAGATGGAGTTAGAAATAAAGGACTGCCTCTAATAAAAGTCTGGTACCTTCTACAGTTCAGGTAAATAAAGGCCCCGGATTTTATTTGAGGAATGCAGGCAGTATTTTGCTTTAGAGATGGAGCGTTTGATACCATTTAAAAGCAATATATCTACACACACACACACACACACACACACACACATTGGTCACAGGGCTGGATTTATCCCATCAGACCATGAATGCAGGCGGACTCTGTGGAT